>NC_060236.1:1589062-1819953 GCF_021155775.2 Neodiprion pinetum | reverse complement strand
CGTACATGAGCGTACATACTCACAGAGAGATATGAATAAGTATTTCCATGTGTGTATGTACGTAAGTTTTCTGATTGCAAGCGTGTGCGCGATACCGTGATAAGCTGCGGTTAGCCGACCCTTTTTTCCTGGAACCTTTCCACCCACAAATAGCGCGCAGCATCAAACTCAGTATATATGTACATATATGCGGGATCATTACATAAGATGCAAAAGTCGCATGATTGTACCGGCGGTACTGTGTGCAAGGGACTTTTTTATTTTTAAATATGTACGAGAGTTTCGATAAAATTTCGCGCTTGGTATACGCGTATGGGTCTCCTTATCGCGTGAGAAAGTCAGGGGGAACGTCTACAGTTCCCGCACAATACCGCCAATCGCGATGATATAAATCAGACAATCGAAAATTAAGAAATAAACATGAATAAATAGAATAATTTTTGCTCCCGATACCTACTGTGAGTGGTAAAATTTATTAATAGCTACGGCGTTGAAGTTTGCGGGTCGACCGGAGATAAAGAATTGGGCCTTTCCTGTTCGGCGAGCCGGGAGCGAAGAAAGAGAGAGAAGGAGACATGCATACATTATATATATATTTATATGTGTATGTATATTCGCGGTTGGACAAGTGGCGGTTTATTATTGCCACGTTGATGGTCTGCGGGACGGCCGTCGGGTCCCTTCTTCTATCTCGCGGTTGGCCCAGTGAATGTGGCATGCGACCCTGAGGCCCCAGCAACACCGCGCGATGTGCACCGAGAGTCTCTCATAGCTGCCCTTGGATGCAGCGCCGACGACGTGCAGAGTGCATTGGCACTTGAAAGTGCATAACATCTCGTCGGTCGGCGCGTCCTCCTGCAGCCGCACCCGCGGGACGCTCGCTGCTAGCTCCTCTTCGTCGTCGTCGTCTCAGAGATTCTACTCCTTCTGCTTGCCCGCGAACGAACATCCGCGGGGCGGTAACAAAGAACCTGAATCTCCTTACGGGGACCTGAGTTAAGGACTCCTTTTTTCTAAGCCTCTCTTTATCTCACTTCGTATCTCTTTCTGAGTACCAATTTTTACCCAGCTTTTGAAAAAACGCGGGAATTCCTAGGGAATTTTTCGACTCCGCTGTTGGTAACCAAAGTCTAGCCGTAGCTAGGGCAATATGGCGGCGCGAATCGCTGGCAGCTGATTAGTTTAGGTTAATTATCCTAGTACCAAGACACGAAGAACCTCGTGGCGAGTTTTCGAGCTTACAGTTTATTACTTTGACACGGTGCATCCGGTGAAATTTACCATGAGAAACCAGTTTCGTAATTAAATATGTACACGTAAAGAGGGTTATATTTTCTCCCGCTAGCTGGCGTCTTGTGATGCGAGATTTCAAATTTTTAACTACCTTTATCATTAATATGTGTTTTTTTTCCTTTTTCATTTTATACTCTGCTCAATTGAAAATCTTTACAGCACAAATCTCCGGTTTACATAATATATTTCACGAATTTGAATATACATTAGTACTAAAACAGCGTATTGTATCCAGTGTGGGGATAATTGATGGATGCGCTGCAGGGTTTCCGACTTGCGTGAAGGTCGATTAACGAGGATCAAGCGCCTGCGCTGGGCTGCGCGGCATCGGCGCCACTGGCTATCGGAATGCCGCGTGGGAACCATAGCCACAACACACTGGGCATAATACCTATCGGCCAAGGTCGTAAGGCCCAAACAACACCGGGTTTCGTTTTCCGTTATAGATCGGCGAGTGCCTGCGCGATATTCTCGTCCTCTGATCCACTGTTCTAATTTTTTTTCCGCCTAATATTCGACCAGGTTAAGGTGTTGAACGCATACCATCATTTTTCCAAAACACCGAAAGCGATCTGCAAACGAAGTAATTAAAATGAGTTTCACGAGAAGAACGGGAACCAGATAAGATCGTCCCGAGATCTGGAACCGTAGTCGTCATGTGCGTTTGTGTATACGTTTGAGATCATCGCCGGTTGATTAGGGCCGAAAAATCCCGCGCGCGGGAAAAGATTTCAAAGGGACCGAGCGAAACCTGTTCTTCTTTGGGATTTAGCCCTGCTCAAAGAGCCTTACGGCAGTCGGGCCCCGGGGCCAGCCTTGAAGGAATGCATTACAGCGCGTTCTTGGGTTGGGCCCGAACCCTGCGTGGGCCCGCAGGCCAGGTTAAGGCCCTGGTAATGTTATACGACGACGCAGACGTTTCCTCGTACAGTTTTCGGGCCCTTTTAAACCCACGGCGGGGTTTAACTCGACCCAGACAGCGCGAAACTCAGGTCTGTTCCGGTTCTCGGAAACAGTACACGAAATTGTTATTCTACGGAGAAAAAAAATCTATACCTCTTTCGTCCAGGGCCCTTTCACCAGCTCCGGGTTCACAACCTTGACCCATCTCTGCTGACACTGGACGTCACTTCGGTCCGGAAAATGAGCGGCAACCGCGTCCCAGCGTAATCCTGATCCGAGTTTTTCCGTAGTGCCGACAAGTTGCTTCAGAAGCGCGTCCTGCGAAAACGAAAGCCAAATTTCAATATTTCAACCGAGATGAAAGATTGTACATTGCAAGAATTCCTCGCGAAAAATCGAGGCGAAAGTTCCTTTGCGCGAACTTTGAGCGATCGACGATTCTCGAGTTACGAGAAAATCACCGAAGCGGCCAATCGCCGCGCCGAGACGCATCTGACGTCACTAAGGGCCTTACCTCTACGCGAGCTCTGATTGGCCGACCTTATTAGTCCCGTAACTCGAGAACCGTAAGTTTCTCAACAATTTCGCAAAGGAACTTTATCCTCAGTTTTCACCGAGGAATCTGTACATTTGATGGAAAAATGATTGAAATCAAATGAGGGTGTAATTTGAACCGAAAGGAGAATGCGGACATGAAAAATATGAACGATTCAAATGAAAATCAGTCTTCCATTGAATATGAATTTTACGTATAAAATTTTTCAAGGGTCAATGAGCCTGACACAGAAGAATTGATTACGCGCTTTTCTTTGCCGAATAAAGAAATGGAAAAAAAACATCGATTCACGACACCCATTTGACCGTAAATATACACAATATGAGGCATGCACGCATATGAGCACGTGTGATCAACCTTTGTAACCTTTCCCATGGGAAAATATCCCATAAACGAATATACAGGTATAGAGATAGCCGTAGGTACGGGCACTGCACCCCACGTGCACAAACTCTCACCTATACCCAGACGCATCTGTTATAGGTTACATCTGCCCGTACGTAACCATCACGCGCTATTATATAACTCAGGGTGAATCAGCCCTTTTTCCTCCTCTTTGTCGGGGCCCTAATTTGCCCCCTTGTTTCTTTCATCCGGCCCATTTTTTTTTTTCTTCTTCTCATTTTGATTTTTCATTCCCTTCTCATTTTTCAGTTTTCCCAATGAAAAGTAAATTCGTTTTTTACACGGTACATGAATAAACGGTAAAAACAAACGAGAAGAATATCTTCCATCAACCACCGATTCTTCTCACCTCTTCTTTGGTCCAACGTCCTTTGTTTATGTGTTTTCCTGGCCCCTGTTGTGCGGTGTTTGTCCCCGAATTCGAATTCAACGAGTTTGCCGGATTCAGGGACGAGGATCCGTACTCGCCTTCCGATTCGTCACCGCTGCTCGAACCGTAACCAGAACGGGATCTGAAAGGTAATTAAAAATTGAAAGAGCTTTAGCAACCGGTCGTACATTCGTGGTGGAAAAATTTGATTTCGAACAAGATCGCGATGTAAACCAAGAAATTATAGAAATAATCAACAGGCAAAGAGATCTGGCCTGCTAATATCATCGTATCACGGGTATAGATCTGGTCGAAACCACGCATGGTTCCAGATAGATCCTGTTCTTCATGTCGCGATCATCGCCACCGTTTTCTCTCCTCCTCATCGCTCGTGCCATTAAATCTTGTTCTAGGTATACATACATGCACGTTTGGGAATGCACTAAGAGTGTGTCTCGTCGTGAATAATTCATAGTGTCCATACTGCCAGTGCGCGAGTATGCAGCCACCACAACACGACGGTTCATCCATCCGCGGAGAGGAACAGCCGTTGAATGAGTCGTTGCCTTTTAATTCTCGTCTCTCCCCGTTCCTTCCTTTTTTCTACATTCAATTTAAAGATCGAGATCCTCTCATCTTTGGTCTCTCGCGTTTGGCGACAAGCGAAACGCGGTACATTATTAAACGCACGTTCTTCACCCAACGAAAGGACGACAGAGAGAAAAGAAAAGAATCAGCGATAGAGAAAATGACGTTGGTACAAAGACACTTGGATATATCGGATGGTTTTCTTTCTCATAATTAGGTAGTTAAACTCGCGCGTGTTTCTTCAACTTCTAGGGGGCGTCTGCGGCAGCATATCGAACGGCTTGAGTAATCGTCCCGTCGAGTATAAAAGCGAGATATTACACTTTACGGGACATTTGAGTAGCTGGCGGTGGTGGCGCCAATGGGTTGACATCCGGTATGGGGGAGTAGCGTTAGATATAATAAAGCCTGGTGGTAAAATGCCTTCTGAGCAAAGAGCACGCGTGGTATCAAGGAACGAGCTGCTTGGTGACAACGACGACGACACTCCTCCAGACTCCCTTCTTCTCTCGCAGGACAGACGAGGAGGAGGAGGAGGAGGAGGAGGAGGAGGAGGAGGAGGAGGAGAAATAATCTTGAGCACACACAACACGCTCGCGTGTTATAAAAACACTCTGGTAATATACAAAAATTTCATTCCGCCGGTAAGAAGTCAAGGCGAGAATTGAAGATGAGATAAAAAAAAAAAAAAAATTAAACAAGACGAGGATGGATGGATAAAAAGATCCAAACCAATGGAATTCTTTCTTTCCATTCCGTTGGTCTCAAAGTACTTATGATTCTGATAAAAGCTCCTTCGGTGGGTTGTAAAATTGGAGAAATTTTCTTATTAGTTACCAGAAGATCGAGACGAAAAATACGTCTTGTCGGTTCATTAGTAAAGAACGAAGTAGAGAGAATATCTCCGAGATATATCGCATCGGATCCCGTCGCGTCGCAAAGGCATAAAAATAGTGGCAAAGAAAGTGAGCTGCATATAATTATTATACACAATTCATGACCGGACGGCGTAAAGTGAATGGCTCGGGACAAACTGGCTGGCGATGAATGGAGACGCACACACACACACACACACACACACACACGAAGTACGAACACACGTAGATATTCGTTGACACTTCACGTTTACTGCAACAGCAACGCTTCAAGGATCGAGATTATCGCCCTCTCGGTTTATCCCTGAGAGGAGAGAGGCGATCCTCACCTTTAGGTCGTAAAGATCGGTCCGAAGGTTCGGACGGCGAGAGACTTTGAGCGTTTCGACAAGTTCCTTGTTCGTCTCGGATCATAAACTGAGAAAAATTTCCATAGAACCGTATTTTTCAATTGTGTAAAAAAAATGAAAATAGTCAAGGACCGAGCGGTAACCGGAAATAAAAATTTCTCTTAGTGTATAATAATTAATTAGAACGAGGAAAGAAAACGAAATGTTGCAAAAAGGAGCTGGGAGAATAATGTGAGAGATGAATAATTTTGTAACTTTACATGTGGTGCGGGGTGAAAAAAATTAGAAACAAATCTTCTACGATACAATATATATAACAACGAGACTGACGTCCGGTTTATATTTCGATTACATATATACATACATACATGTAGGAGCGCGTTGAAAACGTGATAAGATTGCACAAACAATTTTTTTCCGTCTCGTTTGTTGCTTTTTTTTTTTTTTCTTTTCTTTAAATAATGTATTTATTTTTTCTCATTCCTTTTTCGAACAGTAAAACACGGACGGCACGCGTGAGTCAAGTTTGGGAACGGAAATCACGTACAAGTTTGAAGTAACGTAAAACTGCTTCTATACTTCCGGAAATCAACTTCACGAAAAAAGGAGAAGAAATGAAAAAAAAAAAAAAAGAAAAATGATTAGATATTGAAAATTTTTACGATCAGGTTTCAACTATACGCAATGCCACCATACGTGTGGTATAAATTTTTATATTCAAGAGTTAAAAAAGTTTTCATCCCCGGTTTTAGATCGAGAATATTAAGATTCGTTGTAAAATCATGCGGCGCAAATTAGAGAGGAGAGAATCGCTCCAATCTTACAGCATCGTCACGACGGATATTTGGTTACAGTTTTTACACTGATTAACAACGCCGCGGGGTCAAGTTCCGTCTATCTCCGGGTTGCATAGGCTACGCCGGAATTCCGCAGCAGGGAACTATCGGACTTCTTCATTCCCAGGACGTTGATGCGCGTAGCGATAATACGGATAGACGAGATTCGGGGAAATCCTACTTCGCTATCGCGTATAATTATGTGAAAATAAAAGTAGGGAAAGGAATGCTCGGATCGACAAAATAGATTTTGTTTCAGTCCGTTTACCTATTTCAATCCAACTAAGATGACTTCGATTCGACAATTTCGATTCGGTTGGTTTGCCAAAATGATTTACTCAATTTTTAGTCGTGTCGATCACGCGTTTATTTGATGAAAAATTCACATTATTGGAATGAACTCGCGACGTGTTATCCTGAATAAATTGACAGTCGGCATGATCGTTAAAAAGGTTCGATTCAATTCTGTATTAATTTGTGAAAAGTATTTTGTTGAATTAAGTACTATTAAGGACTAATACAGCATTTAGTTGAATATCGGACGAACGTATCAACCGACTCAAACCTTCGACGATTCGAAAAGAGGAAGAGGAAGCGGCTGGGAAGGAAATTTTCAATAGGTAAAAAACGTCGACCCGCATACGCGAGAAGCTTCGTCGAATCGATGAACTCGAGTTTCGGATTTCCATAGGCTCGGGGTAATTCGGTCATTCATTCATCGCCGTTGGATGATATCGAGTGTAAAGCCATCGGGTATACGGGCAAAATTCGGAAATCGAACGCCGAATTTCCGGTGCCAGAGACGAGACGAGACGCAACGAAACGTGAAATTTCGAGGGTGAGAAATACGACGATAACGTTAAAAATCAAGGCTGCCTGCGTGATCGTCGATTATTTTTTCTTTATTTTTCCGGTTTAAAACATCGGGATTTTAATAACATCCGTTCCTTTCTCGTCGCGAGTAGGAAACGAGAAATTGTGTAACGCGGTTTCGAAACGAAACAAATTTCTCCTTCCTCTTCCTTTTCATTCAAGGTGGTCTCGCGGGTTGACCGGACGATGGCCGGAAGTAAGTTGACGAGATCAGATTGCGTTCGAGCGAGTTGGAAAGAAGGAAACGGTTTGTCGTAAGGTGAACGAAGAGTCGAAAGAGAAAAAAAAAAAAGAAAGAAAAGAAAAGAAAAGGTAATGGTAGGTTTTTTTTGTCGCGCTTCGAGTAACTACAAAGTGATCGAAATCTTGAAAAGGTATCCTTCGGTAGGATAATTCGTCGTCGAGGAAATGAAAATTGCGGTTAGTTGACAGGAAATTAATTAGTGCCTGCACTCCTACGTTCATCGTCCAACGGGGTAAAAATTGTAACTCCAGGATGTGGTCTCTCAGGTTCAGCACACGCCGCTGAATATCGAAGGAATTGTACGACCGGAATACAAGACAGAAGAATAAGAAGAAGGAGGGGGAGGAGGAAGAAAAAGGGAGCAAGGAAAGTCACCAAGTCCAGGTCTCGGTGGTTGTAAGGATGAGCCTGGACGGAAAGCAGGAAGGATATCTAGCCAACCGTGACGCGTATCCTGTCCCTTAAAGTCACAGCGGGAGAAATTGAGATGATTTTCAAGATTACGACAAGCTGCCCGGAAACGAAAGTTGCGAGCGGAGTTTCGATTTTTTTTTTTGTTGTTTTTATTTATATGTATATATATTAGGGTGGTCCTTGTTTAGGGTGTTGACGAATTTTTACCGCTCCATCACTGAAATCAATTTCAAATCATTTGAAAAGAGTCGCCAAATTTTTTCAGATTCTTACAGCAAGTCTGAGATAGCCCGCGTTGTGATCGAAGCTTCTTATGGAAGTGACGTGAGAAAAACTTTATTTCGCACCATATATTTTATCGCGAAAGTAATAATGTTCAAAAAAATCTGTAACCGCGAGGTTTTAGTCGGCACAAGCGATGCTGTATGGAAAAAAAAATACACATCGTCGTACGAGGCAATCTAGACGAATTGCACTTCCTCTAAATAAAAGAAAAGTCAGGTTTCGAGGTTGTGCAATTCGTCTAGATTGCCTCGTACGACGATGTGTATTTTTTCCCAGACAGTAGCACTAATTCTCACCAAAACTTCGCGGTTACAGATTATTTGGAACATCATTACTCTTGCAATAAAATATATACTGAGAAAAAAAAGTTTCACCCGTGTTAATTTCCATAAGAAACTTCGATCACAATGCGGACTGTCTTTGATTCGATGTAAAAATCTGAAAAAATTAGGCGATTGTTTTCGAATTATTTGAAGTTGATTTGGGGGATGGTCTGGCAAAAATTCGTCAACACCCTGAATAAGGACCACCCTAATATATATATATATATATATGCCATCGTCTTCCAATATTTTGGAACACGATTGCGAGTTGTTTTCAATGTATAATTTTCAAAACAATCTCTACGGAAACGTAACCGCGCTATTTTCTTACGTTGTGTAATAATTATCATGTTCGGTGTGAACGGTGAACGTTGAAAATAAAGATTGCATATCGGCTAGAAATGGTGGTTTAACACGTAGCCTAGAACGGATCTTTATAAAAAATAGAGCGGGTGACCTAGTGTTGCACTATGCGGTTAGATAAAGTAATAGTAATTAACACGGCATTAATTAATTATAATATGCGATTGGTACGTTATGAAAATATTATTTTCGTAATCAAAACCGTGACCGATCCGTGTTAACGTGATTTATTACTTGTGTAAACATTAATTCGTGCAAGAACTTGGGTCTTATTTTGTCATTTATTTATTTATTTATTTATTTATTTATTTATTTATTTATTTATTTATAACTTTTTTCATAAAACGGTATAAAGAATATTTTTGAACGTACGTAGAAAACACATACAATACAATATATACACGTGTATTATAAGTATAATGTAAGCCGCAAGTATTTCTTATATAAATGGGTGATAAAAAAAATAAAAATAAAAAGTAAAAATTCCGACCAATTTGAGTACGTGATTAATCATAGCAAGGAATTGCGACGGTGTGTTATATTATCTGGCACCGAAGCTCGTGTCAACATATATAACGGCCATTCTCGCTCTGCAATACAGACGCATGTGTGTACATGCATATATAGTAGACATTGGTCGAGTTTTATGGTCCCGGAAAGAACACGTGGTTGTACACATATATAGGTATATAGTATACTTATGTATATATACATACATATTATACATATATATATATATGTATGCGGCGTATAGTTGAGAGGCAAGAGTCAATTTGACCAGGATTTATTTAAACCACGTCGCTGTGTAATATATACCCATATAAAATGTATAATATAACGAAACGACCAGCTGTTGCCGAGTATATACATAATATTAAACATATAACGTGGTATCGTACATACATACATACATACATATATACATATATATACTCAATATTGTACGTTATAAATTTTTAAACTGGTAACCGTCGAAACGTTCCATTGAAAAAAACGAAAGTAAGAATATATATATATATCCAGCATATGCTAATTTGCGTAGAGAGGAAATTCCAATCTCGGCAGGTTTATATTCTCTGCGGAGTGTAATAAAAGTATGTGGGAGAAATAAATGTTAAAAAATAAAAGCGCAATGTTGATGATAATAATGATAATAAATCGACAAAAAAGACGAAAAGACCGACGCAGTCATCAAACTTATATACATATGTGTATATATGTATATGTATGTATGTATATATGTATCCCAGAATCTCGGACGCACGTGGCGTTTTGGCCGGATCGAAACGACGAACAGCCTCGGGCGTTTACCCCTTTCAATCAATTTTTGGTAGCTGGGAAATATGTGGATGTGATGACTGGATTATACATAAATTTTTTTTGTTTTTGTTTTAGTAAAGAACGATTTTCACAAAATCGGTCGAATGCGGTTCCTTTCTTCGTTAAAGAGAATAATTAACAAACTATGGAAGACCCTTTTCACCCCGGTCAAGAATCAATTCTAATAATATGGTTCGATGACAATTAATGAATCAGGCACTGTATAAAATATAAAATCGTCAAAAAAAAAAAAAAAAATGCATTCACACCAAATCGTAGATTCGCAAATGTAATATGAGGGTATGATCTTTGAAATCTTATCAACAAATGTTTAAAAAAAAAAAAAAACGATCGCGTACGAAATTTGACTATTTTCAGAAAGGTGTCATATTAATCCCGCGACGATACGACCGCGTAACGAACGACAAAGGGCCAATTATTTGTCAGAGGTCCGATAAGAGAGAGAGAGAGAGACCCTGTCGACCATCTGTGCTTTGTATTGCCCCCCGGTACTCGGCATATGCGCCCCCCCCCCCCCCCCCCCCCCCACTCCACCCCATCGCGGCATGTGAGACCACCTTCACCTACGACTCTCGTCGGAGGCCTCCCCGAAAACGGCACACGCACTCACGCCATGCAGGGGTGCGAGCAGAGAGCGAGACAACTTTGCCGCCGCGGCAGCTGCCTCTGGTCACCACCTATCGATCTAACAGACCGAAGTTTGCTCAAACCCGGTTCGACAACTCTGTTTGAAGAGGAACCGTAAGGGCTGTTGGTGCCGATTTGCCATTTTTTTTTTTTTTTTTTTTTTTTATGGTTTAACAAAAGATTACTTCTTTACTGTACAGCGATCGAAGAGGAGAACAATCGAGAAACGTGATTTCGATATCAACGATTACTGGAGCGATGTGTTCCGGCTTCTTCGCATATATTACATACCGGGAGAATCTGTTGAAAGTTGAAAACGAACCGCGCACGCGCGAGTTTTATCGGCTCTTCGCGCAGGCTGGCCAACCCGAGTTTTCGGCCGTCAAACTCTTTCCGCCGGCGACGCGGTTCCTACGAATTTTCGAGGTTAGGATCTCGAACAATCGAGACGGCGACTCGGAAAGGTTTCGGAAGCATTTGTCGTCGGGGCGGAAAGTCGATTCTTCGAAGAACGGTCGGAACTCGACGCTTACGCTCTTTGAAAATTCAAACGCAGACATTTTGCGTAGGTTGGCCCGCCTGCGTCGCGGACAAGAATATCGCCGCGGGAACGTTTCGCCGACCAATGAGATTTGATCATTCGGCGCACGCGCGGTTCGTTTTCAAGTTTCAAGAGATTCTCCCGGTATGTATATACATGCGTACAAGTCGCAGAATTATAAGTAAGATCACCGTCGGTGTATTATATTTACTGCTTTGGAACGAGAAAAAAAAATGGGGCGGAGGGGATCAAATTCCATTAAATTTCGCCGAGTAAATAATTACGTTCCGATGAAGAATCTTAGAAAAGACCGTGCCCGATATGCTTAGCCATTACGCAGCTGATAAAAATAAGATACATGCGAATATAATATCCGGACAAGATTCGGATTTGACAAGGGAAGAAAAAATAAACGAATAAATGATTGAGGCAAAAAAATTTGAGAAAACCTGTCTGAAACAAGAGTAGATATGACGGAAGATAAAGAGAAAAGAAAATTATAAAAATCGTACCGTCCGGAATTTCGATTCGAAATAATGCAACGCAACAGTTAAATTTTTGAATATACACAGGCGTTCGTTATACAAGATAAATATACCAACACAGATACGTATGTAAAACTTGCAGGTTAGTTATGTAAGAATATACGGTGGTTTTTTAAATATCCAACGGTCTCCCGCGCGTCGCTTCATCCTTGAGTTTCAAATCCCGAGTCGCTTGCGGCACGTGGCGTGAAAAATTTTTATATTTTATACCGCTCCCACGATGTTGGCGAAAAGAGCAGAATAAAAAAAAAAAAAATAAAATATTTGCGAACCCTGACAAAAAAAGTAAAAAAAAAAAAAAAAAAAAAAAACAAATATGAGGAAAACAAAAATAAAGAAAGAAAAATTACATAATGGAAGGCCGCAAAGTGATCACTGGCGCGTGTATATATATATATATGTATACACACACACACACATTATCAATGATAAAATAATATAATAAAATGACCAACGGTTGATCCGAGAACGTGAAATTCGAGAAAAAAAATAGACGAATTTAGAAACAAAAACCAAAAAAAAAAAAAAAAGACAATTATGTCAAGAGATATAAAATATGTTTTCGCGATCCTTGATCTTCGTATATATACATATATATGAATGTACATACATAGCGTACATGCTGGATGATAAGGATGCCGGACAGACATTATTACGTGTATTATACATGTATTGTGTAAGCACTATTATATGTATGTATATATATTCATATATATATACATAAACACGTGCGTCTTAATGTGGATATAATAAATCGGTGAGAGTGCCGTCGTGGTTGCCCATTCATGCGACGTCTCGAATTAAAAATTCGATCTCTGAAACCGGCAAGCGGCAACAGAGTCGGGTTATATTCACGAGGACCTGTTTCCTCGTCGAGGATCCGTTTTTTTTTTTCTTCCTTTTCCTCCTTACGTACAATTTATACAACATACCGACGTCTGGTTTTTTTAAATTTTTTTTCTCTTTTCTTTTTTCTCAGCTTCGAAACGCGCGCGAACACAAAGGAAGAAAAGAAAGAATAAAAACAAGAAACAACGGAATATTGATATTGAAATTGAAATTGAATTTTTATTTATTTATTTATTTTTTTTATTTCATTCATCCGTACAGCTATATATATACATGCGAGTAATCGCGAGACTTGTTTTCGCTTCCCGTAATGGAATTTGGCGACCGTTAGCGTTTCAAAGCTGATTCGCAAGTGTGGAATACACACGTGTACCTGTAATACATAAAGGAATTCCCTCGAGTCATTTTGGCAATCTTGTAAGAGGCTATAAAATACGTATGAAGTGCAACTACGCGTGACTGAATTTTTTTTTCTTTTTCTTTATTTTCGCACAGAGCCAGGCGATAAATTATACAACATTTTTACATTTCTACGGGTATTGTAATATATTTATACAACGCGAGCATGTTTTACTCGTTTTTCCACGCTTGTTTTCCGTTCACAAAACAACCGTTTCCACGACGGTAAGGCGAATCTGCGAATGCGCACGCGCGGAGTACCGAAAATACAACTTTCAAGTCCTAGGAGTCGAAAAGTGTTCTTTTCCGCACTCCGCGCATGCGTCGTCGCGGAAAAAATCTGACGTCACGCGACTCGTAACCTCGATTTCTTGCTTGGTGAAAAAAATGCGCAACATACTCTTGTTCACGCAAAAGAATCGTATAATAGAGTATACATCGTGAAAGGAAATATGCAGGACGCGTAAGGGAAACGGAGATGTGTAGGTATGTACGTAGTTTGATTCAGCAGGTGTCGGCGGGGTGAACGAATAGGCGGCAGCTGCGGTTCTCAAGGGATGGCAGAACCAGCAATACCAACAGCCGCCTCCCAGGGTTACACGAATTACTTTTCTACTGATGTTGCGTTGCATAATTTCGGTAAAAAAAAAAAAAAAAACTGTATGCGGGAAAAAATTATCGATACAAACAAATTCAAATTCGAATTAGGTACTTTCTTTCATATGTGTTATAACAGAAAAAAAAAACAGATTTATGCGCTGTGTATGATAAAGAAACTAAAGAAATTATATGTACAGTAATGTTCGTTGATAGGTTGTTTTTTTTTTTTTTTTTTTTTAATCAAAACTGAAACGAATATTCTCTATATAAAAATTTTACGTGTCTATGATCAATTTAATCGTCGGTTCGTTTCTTCTCTCACTCGCGTAACTCTGGTCAATGGCACATAAAATTTTGTTCAACAGGAAGCTCGTTCCAGTGTTTTTCTTTTCTTTTCTTTTCTTTCATTCCTTCTTTTTTTTTTGTTTTTTTTTTTGAAAGTTTCGGGGAACAATTACGCACAACTGACATTTAATTAATACATACCATCCGAGGGTTAAGCTCTTAATAAATTTCGCCTCTCAATTTTATATTCGTATCTTCGTTTGGAAGTTATAGAAAAAATCAATCCCGAGGCAATGTTCGGTCTTCAACGATTTGTATTTAATAATGCGTAAAAGGCGCGACATGTCGGAGCTGTTTCGCAGGTGAAGCTGGAGGGCAGGTACGATGAGTGAATGGCTCTTTAAATTTTCTGCACAAAAGTGTGTGTGCGTGTGTGTGTGTGTGTGTATATATATATATATGAATGTATACGGTTCAAGTTGCAGAACAGACCAAAGTCAGCTGATTTTCACTAGCAACGGTACTTCAAATTTGGAGCAACTATACATACGTGTCATTGCAACACAGATCGGTATTTATTAATTATTACCATTACGATTGAATTAAAAAATTGCCAACGAAAGAGTTACGCAACAATTATTATAAGAGAATAAAAATCGGTTCAGATTGCTGGCCCGTTTGTGGTATAATATTAGCAAAAATATCCCGATTTGGGATATTGACGATTAAATTTCGTTTTGTTAGTTTTATTGTATATTTTCGGTAAAAAAAGAAAAAAAAAAAAAAAAACACATTCCCGTTTTGCAATTATTTGACTTACGTGAGATCGAGATCGATATCCTCACACGGGTAGGTGGTATGTACCCGATGGTTATACATACATAAATATGATAACGAGAAATCGAGAAGAGACTTGAATTCAAACGATACGATCGAATGTGTTTGAACGGCGTTATAGGTACAAGTTTACCTACGATAATAACGTATGTAGGTTTTTTATCACCTTGCACGCGAGAGAGAGAGAGAGAGAGAGAGAGAGAGAGAGAGAGAGAGAGAGAGGGGGGATGGAATAAGTCAACCGTTTCACGACTTTCGACGTATTTTTTATTTGCATCGAAGGCGGCTCCAAAGTAAATTGCAAAATAGATAAAATAGATCTAGCTATGGAAATAGGGTTGAATACGAACGTAGGTATAAACTAGAGAAAGGGTGTGAAGGGGGGTGATTGAACGGCGTGTATCGTCGTTAACGATCTTCTCGTCCGACATATTCTTTACATAAAATTCAAATTTCTCACATCAAGGTTACTACCGTACGTGTGCCGTATGTACGTACATATAATGTATAATAAGTTTACGCTCTACGTACAATAATTTCGGCACGTGCGGAGACGAGAAGAAAATAAGAAGCGGGCGTATCATCAGCTTCCGATTACATTATTTATCGCTTGTACGACCTCGAGGTAAACTTTATAATGCACGGTTCGTAGAGATACATTATACGCCTATTTCTGCGCGTTTTTTTAAACCTCCTGGTCAACGAACTATTCATCGATCCTGCTTACACACGCGCTATATATATATATATATATACACACACGCACACACACACACATGGATCCGGATACAAATTTTATGGTCCTTCTTTAACATCAGAAAAATAGAGGAAGTGTGATATCGGTGATTATTGTATGTCTTTTTTTCTTTTCTCCCACTCCCAAAATTGCGAAATTTATTGAATATTATTTTACAAATATTGCAGCGATGCGAGTATTTCTTTTGATTAAGCATCAAGATGACAACGACGATGACGACGATTATGACGATAATGCCGGACTGGGAAAAATTTCATTTGTTACAGTAACTAGAAAAATTGAGTGAAACGGGTATCGTTAAAAAAAAAAGTGTTTGAACATTGTTGGAGTTACGAAATACGATGTACGCCTAACAATTTTACCCTATCTTCGATCCTTTCTTGATTGTCGCAACGCAAAATCAGTTTGCTCTACCTTTTTAGCTATACAAGGCTTTGACGTCAATTTATTCTTGCGCGAGCGTTAAACTTTCGCAACGGTTGCAAGAAAATATATCAATCTCTCATTGCCAGTGCGAGAAGGTGCGATGTCCGTTAATATACTTTTTTTTCTCTCTATCCTACCCAACGCGATAAGGAATAGAGAGTAACCGCGGTACGTGTTACAGAGAAGGAGATATTTTTCCCGCCATCGGCGATGCGACGTCGCGCGTCTGGCTGCACGTTGTACACCGAAGAAAGAACGCAAGAGTGACGGGGGGATGAAGAGGATGAAGAGGGTGAAGGAGAAGGAAACGACTCCAGGTGGTGGTGATACGACCGTAAGAAGGGACTTACGGAGGGTGTTGGTTGCGTTTCTCTGTGTGCGTGCGTGTATATATATAAAAAAAAATATATATATACATACGTAAACACGCGTACGTGTAAATACGTATGATATACCTTACAGCTTGGCTAGACGACGAGGGCACGCGCCTCTTTACAACTCGCGATCGGCAACAGCTGCCGGAATCGAGGATGCATATACATAGTTTATAAGTATATGAAGAGGGTGAAGAGGACGACGAGGAAGACGAAAAGGAATTATAATGGGAGGGGAGAATTAGGAAAAAAAAAAACATAAATAATAATAATTTACGAGACGCCGCGGAAGGGAGGTAACTCCTTGTAATTCCTTGTATAATTTCAAAATTCACGAGAGCGACGATCGGACCTTGGAGATATCGCGGAGTTTAATTTTAAATATGTTATACACACGGATGTGTATGTAAATCCGCGAATAGCCGGATAAGCGGGGACAGAAGGAAGAAAGGAAGAAACGGAAGAATGATAATGAGGGCGAGGAACTCGCGAGAATTTTTCTTTCTCTCTTTTTTATTTTTTTTTTTTGTTTTTTCACGTTTTTCCTTCTCGTCCTCTCAAATCGCGTACATGAAAAATTGAAAAAAGAAAAGTGAGAGAGAATAAAAATAAATAAACAAAGAACGCGGACATTTGTACCGAATTCATTACCAGTCTTTGATTTCTCTTATTATTATTGTTATTATTATTATTATTATTGTTTGAGTTTGTATCTTTTTCCCTTGACATAAAATTTCACCGATAGTTGCTCGATCGCGAACGTCGTTGATTCAAAAGCCGCATTCACGCGGTGAACAACTAACTGCGGCTATTCGAGTTTCCGAAAAAAAACTAACCAGGAGAGCCCAAAACTCCTGTCGCAATCCGTCGGATGGATAAAGAAGAGGAATAAAAAAAGAAGAATAGAACTAGGCGGCATCTTTCTTCCGATCACTTTCCCTCTTAATATGTATCTTTTTTTTTTTCATTCATTCTTTCTTTCTTTTCTTTTTTTTTTTTTTTTTTCTTCATTTCCCGGCTACGCGAGAGGATAGGAGATAGGATAGAATAGGAGCACACAAACCTTTTCGTATCGTATTACACGGCATAACGCGACTCGTCACGTGCCGTTGTATACAACCTCCGATGCATTTGCTCTTTAAACAAAAAAAAAAAAACAAATTTATCCCCGTTAATCTTTCTTCATCAATGAGGAAAAAAATACCGCTGCTTGTATGTATATATATATATATACACACACTTGATGCTTTTAACTCAAAACGCGTCACTTCTTCTTCTTCTTCTTCGACGGATCGTTTACCCGTATATCACATACCTGCACACAGGTGAATGAATGAACTGAGAATGAGAGAGTTGAGAGCAAAAATAAAAATAAAATAGATAAAATCAAAAATAAAATGACGAAAGAGAGAAAGAAAGAAAAAAAAATCACACTCCGTTCATTCATTTATCCGTTAAGGTTGCAACACGCAGCGTGATTCATAGTTACTATTCGTGTACATATACCTATATATATATATATATGCAATTCGCTTGTACGATATGCTATTAAAATACCTTGTACGCCTACGTTGTACGCTCGCAGCGAAACGTAACGTAACGTAACGTAACCGAATCTCCTGCATCATCACGCGTCATTGCTTGCTGTTTATGTATTATTATACTATAAAAATACCCACGTTCATTCGCATCGTTACTTCGCGTCACGCCGCACAAGTGGAATTTTTGAATGCGTGCGATACTCGTTTATTACACACACATTCCTCGTGTAACATGCGAATTTAGAAAAATAATTTCAATAATTTTTGCACAATTATATTCACAAGAATAATCGCGATATTAAGGGGGGTGGGGGGAAGAAATTACGTTGTTTTGACATTTCGAAGGAAATAATTTCATAAACGTGTCGTGTATTATATAATAATAACAACAACAACAACAACAACAACAATAATAATAATAATAAAGTGCATCACTCGTATCTCGTTGTCAGTAGCTTTGTAATACACTATATTAAATGATGAAAGATGATTAAAAAAAAAAGAGAGAAAGAATAAAAAATGTATATCACATGCGACTCGAGAGAGAATCGCAGGGCCAGCTTTTCCGAGCTTTGATTAAAGAGAAACGCCCACCGCAGGGCTTATTACAGCCTTGTAATATTCCAGCAAGCAACGATGAAAGATTAGGAAACACTTTCGGCGTTTCATTTACCTACGAACGTGACAAAAGAATTCAAACCCTAATCACTGTAAGAAGGCAACTCGCAGAGTCGTTTATAAAACGTAGGGCGAAAAACTGGAGGATAAAAAAAGACGCGGGACGATAACTTGTCGATCTTAAATGTAATTGTTTCAAAAATTAAAGTAAGTTAAAAAAGTCAGTAATTTCGATATTCTGAAAAAAAAAAAAAAAAAAAAAATTCCTTGGAATGTTTTCTGCAAAACTGTAAGTGTAAGTGATACATGAATATACGTACGTATCAGAGGATCGCAGACCGTGGGAAGGAATTCACCGCCGGTCATGATTTGAAGAAAAAATAAAAAAAAAATAAAAAAAATGTCCAATCGCGTCACAACGCGCCGCAATTCTAACGAACTACGTAACAATTATTTAACCTCACGAGTTACGAACCCGAGCTATCGTTTAACAAGGACCGTGAACTTTGTCAACCGCGTACAAACATTTGCCCGTCTTAACCATACTAGGTATATGCTTACATTAGAGAACAACGTTCGCCTTTCAAGTTTCAAAGATTCGCAAAAAAATTTAGCCGACTCGTGCCTCGACTTATCAAATAAACGACTGACTGAATTTTCGTGAAATTTCTAAATAATAATCTGTCTGTGCCTCGCGGAGCGAAATTTTACCAAATTTATAGATAAAATAAAAAATGCAAGGTATCGATTTGCTCGAAAGTTTTGGAATAAAAGTAAAAAATGAAAAAAAAAAAGAATGAAGCGAAAGGGAGTCGAGTTGGCACGGAATGCCCCATATGTGGGCATATATATTCCCTCGGTCGCGCATCACACGTACGTAGATGAGAGACATCTGGTCACCACCTGCCCTTACAGTAAGCGGGTTTACACGATCGAAGGTAAAAGGTACGGAGAAGGAAGAAGGAGAAGGACGGGGCTATTTTTACCCTGGCAATCGCGATGCAAGGATGCGTCGATGCAGGTAAATACCCGTGAAAAAATGTATAACAAACTCGGGGAAATTCGAAACACTGTTCAAACTTTGTATTATATATTTATTTATGCGGCTAAAAATATTACAATCGATGAAATGTATTGATTATATCGTCACTCAAAGTTTTTCTCTCGCTATTGCAACCGGTGCTAAATTTTTCCGATTATAACCGTAGGTGAAAATTTGCCTCAAAGATTTATCGTCGGTACCGTGTAGTGATAAAAAAAAAAAAATATATTAAATATACGTACAACATCGCAATTAGAAACGCAAAAAAAGTTCGCTAAAATTTTTCGATTGATTCAACCGTTTCTCAATCTATTGCCGAGTAAGAGTAAAAAGTTAAGAATCAAAAATCGCGTATCGATATGACAAATTGAACGTGAAAATTGAAAATGAAAAAAGAAAAAAAAAAAAAAAAACGACTCGCTCGGACATTACGTTCGGTTGTTAAAATTTTTTCCCACAGTGTACGGTTAAAAACAACGTGTTTTTAGTAGTTTGAAAATATCTCTCGATCCGCTGTGGCAATTTCACGCATCTTGTCCGGGAAATTGGCTAAAAACTTGATAAAATTTTACAATATCAAACGATATCAATGACGATTCGCGAGTCGCACCTGAACCTCGGTGTATAACGAAGGGTCGTCGGGAATGGTGGGAGAGGGTTTACGGGGGCGAGGGGATTCGGACCAATGTATTCTCATACTGGAGTATTAAACCGAGCAGAACAGAAACAAGCAAGGCGACCGACCCTTGATGGAAAAGGCGAGGAAAGGGAATCCCCTCGTCCCTTGAAGCCGGAGCACAGCGCGTGTTGTTGTTACGTAGCGTATGGTGTATTCCCAGGTATGTTACGTCTGTGTCTCTCTCTCTCTCTCTCTCTCTCTCTCTCTTTCTCTGCGCATGGAATAAGGGTGCTCGCGTTCCCATGACAAGTGTGTCGCAGCAGCCTGCGTGAATCTTTAATTTCTCCCCCCCCCCCCCCCCCCCTCCCCCGTGGGAATTCGGATCGAGGATCGAGGATCGAGGCGATGTGGACGGGGTGGCGTATTATAGAGGGAAATTAAAAGGTATAGGGCGGAGAGGGGGGGGGGGGAGGGAGGCGAAATTAGGATCCAATTTGCAGCCCTCCCCTCCCCCCTCCGACCCTCCCCCTCCATCCATCCATCCATCCAATCCTCCCCTACCAAAAGTCTGTCGTCCACCCGCAAAACCCCCAGAAGTCCCACAAGGCCCCTTTTCACACGGTGTTGAATTTCCATTCGCTTCTTCCACTTCTTCTTTTTCGAGACGGAGAGAGAGAGAGAGAGAGAGCGAGAGAGAGCGGATCTAATCGCGCTTCTATACGATTTCGCTGGCGAATAACATCGACGAAAAAATTCATCGTCTACTTCGATATTTGTCGTTTGTTGTTTTTTTTTTTTTGAAAAAGAAGAAGAAGAAGAAGAAGTTCTGTAAAAATGTCACTTTTGTCTCTCTCGTTTCATTGATTGGCGCGAGAAAAAATTAACTCGAATCGTTGGAAATATTGACGAAAAAGCAATTTTTCATTTATTTCTTCTACACTTTTGTAACGATACCACAGCGATTGTACAGAACTGTTAAAATAATAAATATTTGTGTAGACGAATTGATTCAAATTTTTGCATTACACACGCGCGCGCGTCTGAGTAGAAAAAAATGAATATTGTTTTTTTTTTTTTTTTTTTTCGTTCTCTTCTTTCAACTCCATTTGTAACAGCGATAAAAGTTTCCAAGATAATTTTATCTTCAATTCCTCATGCGTGCAACAATGTTTAGTTGTAATAAATACGTAGGCTTTACACGTACATTCACGCCGAGGCAGAGATGTCGAGTCTTGACCCTGAGAGATGTAATATATAACAAAGCGTATGAATTTCTACATATTCGACATTTGACGTGTTGCGGTGGTGGGTGGGAGTCGCGATATGATCGTCGGGTATGTAACAAGTACGTACGATGGATAAATAAATAAATAAATAAATAAATAAATAAATAAATAAACGAATCAATGAATATTACATATCGCAGATGTACAGAGTCGTGTACAATCTACGCGCGTTTGGAACCACGTGCGTGTATAAAATATACCATCAAACAAAGGTAAAATGACGATCATTGACCGATGATTTTCGTTATTCCGATCGGTTTAATCTCCGAATAAAATCGACCACGTCGCAAATCGAACGCGGTTTTATACGATATTATGTATATAGTTTCGACATTACGGTTCAATGAAATTCAAGACTTCCGGACGAAGCATTGCATTGTCTGTGTATGTACAACATATTACTACTAAATCTCCGTCGCGAAATTCCCCGACTTTTTACAGGCTTTTCAGACAAAAGTCTCATAATTTTCCCTTACCAATTCGGACAAATTGGTTGCAGGAAATTGATAAAAATATACGTATATTTCGTATAATTTTTTTTGCTTTTTGTTTTACGAAAGTGCGAACCGTCGCTCGGGTCGGATTGTCCCGTCTAGTCGATGCGCAAAATCGTTTGTAAGGTAATATTTAGGAGTGTTCAAAGTTTGAAGAGAACCTTCCGCCGGTGGTAAAGAAAAATTGTATCCCATCTAATTTATCTGAAGCTTAAAAAAAATTGCGGGACGTGTTCGTACGAAGAGAAAACGATTCTCTGACTTTTCGCAAAAACCGCCGACGTTTCCCCGACTATTACAGAATTTCATAATAATTCCACGACAGTTCCAGGTTTTTCATAATTCCCTGATCAGTGGCCACCCTGAAGTACGTAGAAAATTTTGAAAATCACAGAAAGTCAAATAATATCGAAGGCTTAAAACATAAAACGTCAAAATCTAAAATCTGTGTACGATTCTAAATTTTGTCGTTCCACATTCCAACCCCTCTATTTTCCTCGAACATCTGCGTTTCTTAAAAACCACAAGCCAAGTTTTCGTTTTTTAAAAAATTCGACATCGGATCTTCTCAACCCCCACCCTCTACGTAAACTCGAAGATAGCCGCGAAACGCGCGACTCGTATTAATAAAAGCTCGCTTTCCCCCGCGTGCTTTTCGGAAGTGTTTCCCTACCTCGGGTGTAAAAGAGAAATAAAGGAGCAGATGCGGGCAATGAGAGGCGAGTCGAGACTCGCAGAGCTCGGTGCCGACAAACCGGCGAACCAACCCCTGTTCAGACATGCGTGGAGAACACGTGGAGAGGAGAGGAGAGGAGAGGAGGAGGGAAGAAAAAGACCCGGGGTCCCAGGACCGTCTTCGAGGTGCAACCCCTTGCTGAAATTACAATTCATAAAATTTTCAGGGGAGCGGCTTTGGCCATTGTGTCTTTCCCTCTTACTCCGAGTTTTTATTTTATTTTTTTTTTAACTTCTTTATCTTTCTTTTTTCTTTTTCCTTCTCCCAAGCAGCTGGACGCAATCAGAGGACGAACTGCACCGATTGCAGTTATCGTAACTGCGGTAATTGTTTCAACTCGGACGTTGTTTTGCGTTATCTGTTAATCATTTAATTGTTTTACTCAGAGTGACATTCTTGTTGCGATGTAATATTTGAAGCTGATAATATATATATATAAGGGGACCCTCGTTACGTCTGATGTTCAAAATTTTGATTTCCAATTTTCCCAAATCTGAAAACAATACCCTGAATTTTTTTCACATTTTTTATTCAACTGCTCGGGTTACTTGTAAATATTTAAAGTGATTTTGACAAGGACCTTTTTCCAAATTCTCAAAAAATCATCAGAAACTGTATTTTCTATACAAAACATTTCAAGACCGGACTCACGATGCACCGATTTTATTTCGATTGTCTTTCCCAACACTTTTATTTTGTTTTTGGACAACTAAAACGTTGTTTGAGCGGTAGAAAAATTTTTAAAAAATTCTCAATACTTCTATTTTTCATTTAGAATATTTCTAAACCGGTTTCATTACGGAGCGATTTTTGTATATTTTTTTGTCACATTCAATTTTTGATTTTTTTTTTTCTAATCAATTTTATAATGAAACTGGTGTAAAAATCTTTCAAGTGAAAAATAGCAATTTTTAGAATATTTAAAAAATTTCAGACCGTTTAAATAATGCTTTAGTTGATCAAAAACATTAAAAGTGCTAACAATAAAGTAAAAAAAAATCAGCCCATCTCGAAATGTTTGAAAAATAAAACACAGTTCTTGAGAATTTGAAAAAAGTTTCCTTTCAAAATAGCTCTAAATATTTATAGACAATCGACCAGTCGAATAAAAATTTTGAAAAAAATTCTGGGTACGGTTTAAGAGTTGGAAAAATTGCAAGAAAAATTTTGACAAAAATAAAAAATGATAAGGGTCAGACGTTGGTTTGTTTCGCATCTCGTTGTAATTACATCTCATCTTTTGGACCTTTTCGTTACCGCAGCCTGAAAATCGGTTCCATTCATAACCCTTTCAAAAAACATACCACTGATTAATGACAATTTTTTTTCACATTCATTTATTCAAAACTTACTTAAAAAAAAAATTTATAATAAAATATACGAAGCGTAGCGAGGCAACAAAGTTTCTACTAGAATTTTCTTTTCTTCTCGAAATCTGCAGTACCTATTTTTCTATAAAAACGAGTTTATTTCTCCTGAGAACCGAGTCAAAATCCCAATCTCATTTCACACGTGTAGTCTGTAATAATACCGAATCCGGTGAAATTCAACGCGCGCTATTCTCGATCCTCCCAGTTTTCCTCCTCACGGTTACGTTCGCCTAACTTTTTCACAGATTTAACGACAATTCTAACGAAACCGATTAGCATACGGGTATGAGAGGACTTGCGTGGTGGTGGTCGAGTTGCGTCCAAAGAGAGCTGGTGTTTAGAGGCCGCGAGAGCGGGAGAAAGAGTCTCCTCTCGCATCCTGTAACGTACTTTTTCAAATCTCTGTTTGACCGCAGTCAAGAGCACACGCATGTAAAACGACCGGCCTCCTCCCTCCTCTCTCGCCAAACTCCAACTCGATCTCTGACTCTCGACTCTCCTCCTCTCCTCGCCAAGCTTTTAAAAGCCCTTGTAATAGAAGGGAAATTTTTTTTATTCATTTTTTGTTTTTTTGTGCTATCAATTTTTAACGCACATTTTTCGCTCCCCCAGATTAATTTCTACATCCTAATAAACTTGTTCACTTGTCGGAAAGAACAAAAGAAACATTCGATTTTCAAAATTTGCCGCGCAAATTAGAATAGGTCGTTATCTGATTTGAAAATGAAACAAATGCAACCAGAAGCGCCAGAATCTTCTTTTTACCTCTTAGGATTCGTCACGTGATTGGAATTTTGAAAAAACTTTGCGCACGGTTTAATTATCTCTATTTCTTTCTAAACTTGAGCCGTTTTTTTTTTTTTTCTCTCTTTTTTTACACCGTGATCGATCGATTAATCTCACGGCGTTTCTTCCCTCGCGCAAGGTCGGCTTTTTTATCGGTCTGCTACGGTAGGTATATAATAAACTTGTCTGCCGTTCTCCGGCAATTCTTCACGCTAATTCTTTCTCTATCATCATAATTACGTTATACCTGTTTTCGCGAAACGATTGCTTAATTTAAACGAAAAGTCAATCGACTGTTTGCCGTATAATTAGGATAGAAATAAATAAATAGATAAATAAATGAGAAATAGAAAACGAAAATTTAAAAATTAATTTGTTAGTCAATTAATCTTGAATGCATATACCTGTACACTTAATTCAATTCTAATATACATAAACTCTCATCTGAATTATTACACGTATTGTAAATATACGAAAAAGTATCTCTATAACTATTCTCTTATCGCTTTTACTCTTATTTTATATCTTATAGTCGACTTTTTATTTATTTTTTTTTTTCGATATTGAATAACGATCAAACGTTACGTTATAAATAACCAATCAAATAAGAAACCGCGTGTACAAAACTATAATCTTTAAATACGGTATGCATTGTGATTTGCTAATTTGATTATAAACATCTCGCGCAACAGTTGTGATACATCAAAAATAACATACGGTAAAAACAATTAGTGATAGATCAATCGATTCATCAATTTGTGTATTCATTACCGTCAGTTCACGCATGCGCGTGATATAATTTATAGTCCAGTATCACGATATCATTAAACTGTGCCTATGACTATTAATACCCGTTGGCCAGAAACGAAATGATATACAAACACGTATTACATTTTATTACGATAAGATGAAAATTCCCTCTCTCAAGTACTGTGGGAATATGTAAATCTCGGAATGTTATATTATACATACATTGTCTACATATGTACGTATATATAATACGTACAGATACTACGTAAGTACTCAGCTTTTCGGTTTGTCTATCGGACGATGATGTCAAGAAACGATGCTCTCGACGATTCCGATTTACAAAGTCATAAGAACAAACAGAAAAAAAATATCCTTCAACACTCTAATTATACACGAAACGAATAACGAATTTTATAAAACAACAGTGATTCTTCCGTAATCTGGCCATAATTTTTTTCAATTTTTGTCATTACATATCGTATTGACAGATCGATAAGAAGAAAAAAAAATTTATCAATTTATTACACACTTTCAATTCCTTACTGCCGGTGTCGACTACTAGTCATATTTCTGAAACTCTGAAAAAATTACCGAACTGCGTCGTCGTGAGTTTTATTATCATTATTATCATTACTGCTTGTATATATATATATACATATATATATCTATACTTTTTTAAATAAGAAAAATACAAACAAATAAACAAATATTCGATCCAGTTTCGCCTGTGCGCACCTGCAGTAAATAAACTATCAACACTTAGAAGCTATTGAAGTATACAGTACGCGGTATTTAATTGTTTTCGAGGCTTCCAGAGGAGGCGGCGAAGAAGAATATGCGAGTGCGAATGCATAGTTAGGTACAAGTAAAACTGAAGGATCCGTACTTCGCGGAAGGATCTTTCTCGTCCGTAATTCTCTTCGCACCGTCTTGAGTACACCATAATCCAACCTAAAATTCCTCGGCGTAATATTTAAAACTGTGTGGATTTTTCCTGGCAAAGGACAAGGCCGGTGAAGATCCTTCTTCCTTCCGCCTTTCATTTCCTTTGGGGTTTAAAACCCCCGGCGAAGTATAAATTGTATTACGGTATACAGAGAGAGAGACAGAGAGCGAGAGAGAGAGAGAGTGAGGGGGAGAGATATATAGATAGATACAAAGCATCACGGGTCGCGGCGATGCCTGCAAGTCCGTAAGGCTGTAAATAAACGGCCTTTCGTGCAAAGAGCGCGGAGTTACTGCCGTCTGGTACCAAGCCGAGGGACCAACGCGAGGGTAAAACGCGTCTCGACCGCTGTCTCGTCGGGCTCGAAAAGGAAAGGAAGGGTCCCTCCCTACAATACACCTCGGATAACCTCCTCGCCCAGCGTCCCTACCTTTATATACGTATCAGTGGGTATAAGTTTGTGTACATCTAACGGTGCGTCTACCGGGTGGCGCTTTTCGAATCAACTACTTTTTCCCCTATATTTCTGTACAAGATTTTCTTCTTTTTACTCATATTTATTATTTGATTATAGAATAGCGCTAATTATAATAAGTTAAGAGAATTGATGAATTAGAGGTGCGCTGATGATTGATACGTATATATATATATAGATCTTTTCTATCTTTCTTTCTTCCTCGGAGATACTTTGAAGAATTTCAAAGTGATGCTTAATTTTTCTATAACTACGTATTCCTTCGATTTTCTTTTTCTTTTCTTTTTTTTTTTTTTATCTTCTTAGTTATTTCATGCTCAACGCATATTCCAACGTAGCTGCATTAATTTAGTCACTTATTTATTCACTTGAAAATTTCTACAACTACAACTTGTTCGTGCATATGTGTTACAAGGAATTCCCAAGTGAATGTTAAATTGGATAATCATAGAATTGGCGATAAAGAAGAAGAAGATTAGCATTAAAACAGAGAGAGAGAGAGAGAGAGAATATGTATAATGCGGTTGACTTACGCCTCGGTTGGGGGTGGCGAGTAAAACGTCGAGTGATAGGAAGCCAGATCCACGCTCTTAGCCGGCACCATCATTCCACTCGGTAGTAAATCCATTTTCCGTTCTTTAATCAGTTAATTTTAAACAATTTCATCAGTTTATTATCATTTAGCGAAAATCTTCGGCTCTATTCTACTTTCTCTCTTCCTTTATACATGTATATTTATTTATATTTATATATATTAAATACGTTCTATCCCGAAATTTGTACAACCCGTTCGTATGATCAAAATCGCTTAAACACACGGTCGGTGTAATTAATCGATTAATATGAAAATATTCGCATAGATTATTGATTTATCAATTAACTCATGCTCTTCACTTTCGCGTCACGCTTTATACGCGCAATCATCGAATTCTTACAATAATCCATACTACGTATTTCGATTATAATATTCTTACCGTTGTCGTCAAATATCACAACACGAACGGCGCAATATTATAGTGGATAAATTTGAAGGGGGAAAAAAAGCACGACACAACCGAAAACCTTATCGCCACACCGCAATTATAATTTTGCGTTGCGGATAATTTTTTCGTTTCCCTAATATAACTGGCCATTATTATTATATATCTCGTTGCTTTTACAAATCGAACCGCAACGATAATCGTAGCTGCTACAGCCGATGCTGCTGCAGCTGATGGTTTTATTCATATTTCAATTATTATCGTGAATCTTTAAAATTTATACCGATAAATTTCCTCGTCCTTAATTTATTATTATTATTATTATTATTATTATTATTATTATTATTATTTATTACACACGGTGTAAGAAACAGGTCTCAACGTCACACAAAGATCTAGTTTCCATTTGGTATTATTCGTAGGTTTACATGCAACACACGTGTATTATTAACTTTGTTAATAATTATCGTGCAAATATATATATATACACATATATACATATACGATTCATTCGTACGATTCTCGCGATTTAATCAATCCATCCATGTCCTTGGTGTTTGTTTCTTTTTTTTTTTTTGTGTTTTTTTTTTCGCTAGTCCATCGATTTCTTTAAAAGCATCGATAAGAGCGCAGAGTACATCGTAAAGTCACGGTCGGCCTTAACAACAACAATAAAAACAACAATAACAACAACAACAACAACAACGGAACAACGAAATACTCGTTGACTTCATCTCGAATCCGATCCAGTCGACGGCCAACTTCTGACTAATCGTAAGGGATCCGACACGGTCGGTCAGGACCAACGCTTCTGACTCCCGTGGAACAAGCAGGGATGAGATGGACGTCGGGAGGGGGAGGGGGGAGCTTTCGAGGGGGAAAAACACGAGAGAGAGAGAGAGAGCGCGAAGAGGAGGGGGGGAACGACAATTAGTGTGTGCGTTGTGCGTGTGGGGGGGGGGGGGGGGGGGGGGGGTAGGAGGGCCGGGCCCCTTGGCATGGGGCACCATGGGTCGGCGCTACGAACATCACCGAAGTAGAAAGACGGAAATACACGAAGTTATGGAGGGATGATGCCGATCATCGCTTCTCGTGTATTATATGAATCAAAATTGTCGATTTTAGGATATGTATGGATGTATGGATGTACCATTATTGCTGGGTACACTCGTGAGAGAAATTTTTAGTTCCGGTTACCGCTCGGTCATTAACTATTTTCATTTTTTACCAGAATCGAAAAATATAGTTCTAGGTAGAAAATGAAAATTAGTTTTCTAGCCGTTACCGGAAAGTCTAGCATCCGTTGCTATTCTTTATCATCACGATCGTTGTTGCTAGATTTTCTTGCAACTGTTGCGAAAATTTAACGCCTGCGCAACGATAAATTGACGTTAAAGCCTTGTTTAACTAAAAATGTAGAGCAAACTGATTTTGCGTTGCAACAACCAAAAAAGGATCGAAGATAGCGCAAAATTGTTAGGCGTACATCGTATTTCGTAATTCCAACAATATTCAAACAGTTTTTTTAACGATACCTGTTTTGCTCAATGTTTCTAGTTACTTTAACAAATTAAATTTTTCTCGGTATAATATTTGAAATGATTTGATTTAAAATATAAATAGCATTTTGCATTAAAAATTTTTTATGTTCAGAAAGTAATCGTTTACGTTTACCAGTTTCAATTGTGTATTTGAAAGGATTGTATATTTGTCGTTTTAGATGAGTCTATTGAAAAAGATAATCGTGAGATATGAAAATGATATACATTATGTAGACTATTTTGAATGCGTATTATCCATTTTTCATTTTAAATGGAACTGTTTTTAAGCATTTTCTCCCAGCAGTGATTATTATATATTACTATACAAATTTTTAGGAAAAAAAGTATTGACAAGAAAAATATTCGTCACTTCTCGCAACTTTGGGATTGTCTTTAAAATTTAGAACTCAATAAAAAAAAAAAAAAAAACAAATAAATCGTCACATTCAAATTACCCTCGAATTTGAATAAAACATCCTTCTTTTTACCATCGCGTTTAATGGTACAGGAAGAGTAGAGTCAATTTTACGAGAATATCTTGGAGCTCTATATTGTACATATTTTTATACATAACACGATTTTTTAACGACAAACAACGGGGGGATATCCGGTGTCCAAGGAACAACCGGGTTAGCGAGAAGGATCGCGTTTCGCACTTTCGTGCACGCATGCGATGTTACCTTACGTATTATTATACTCAAAGCATAAATGCATACACGTATAATACACACTGATGTAACCGTACGATTGTAATCGTAACCGAATCTGCGAGGGCAAAATCTCGCGTGGCCACAAATTTTTGGAAAAAAAATTCGACGTCAAGAATATCATCTGGGCGAAATTGTCAGGTTTATATTAACTTGTTTATACTAAAAGTTTGAAGCAATAAACCGATACTATTCACGCTCAAACACCGACGGGCTAATTTTGATTGCCTCGTCCAAGTGGAAAGAGAAACCCGATGATTACACAGTTTTAACATTTTCTCACCGCGAATACTTTTGGCGAAAAATAGTTTCGTCTCTCTTTTTTTTTTGATGTCTTTTTCATAGTTGATTTAAACACCACTTTCAATAATTGTCACCTCCTTAAATATTTTCTCTGTAACTATTTACAGGGTGGCCACAAATTTTTTTTGGGAAAAAAAAAAATTCCACGCCATTTCCACATTTTCCATTACCTAAAATCTAGTTTTCCCTGAAATTTTCTCCAAGTACTAGTAAGTTACTAAAAAGAAAAATGTAACTTGCAAAAATAGTCAGCGTTAAGCAAATTTGTTTTCTCGAGGAAAAAAAGTAAACTCGTTATCCCAAAAAAATCATTTCTAGTTCCCATGATAGGAAAACTTATATTCACAGTTTTTTCCATTGCCGAATTAAAAATCCCATGAAAATTCCAGCTTTTCCCCATAACGTGGGTATAATGAATATTTGAGATGTGGCCGTTTAATTTCCTCCGTTTTCTTCTTCCTTCTTTGCTTTGCGCTTCCTCCTCTTTCCACTTCTCTGTATAATAATCGATCATAAATCAGAATCTCTATCTTCTCACGGATTTCAGTAATCGATTAAATTAATGTATCTAACAGAGACGAGCCGGAAGACGTGGAATTTGAATAATATCCGAACACATTAGTTATACATCGTTGTTTGCTATTAACGTCCATAATCACCGGATACGATTAAAGATTACGTGATCAACGGCTAATTGAGGCAGATATCGCGTCGTAACGATTTGTGCGAAGATAAATTCTGCGAAGAAAATAAAAAGAACAACACCAATAACAACAACAATCCCAAACAATTTTCTATTTTATTTCTTAATTTTCATCGAAATTCAACATCTCTTTCGACATATAAAAAAAGAAAATACGGCAAATCTCTGGCACGATTTATTATTTAACAATACGAACGTGAGAGAGTTGCGGGAATTTTTCGTCGTTCGTTCAAGACTTTATTACGTATTCTTTCTACGATCGACGCGGATGATGAAACTGGTGTATGAAGCAAGGAAGAAAGAAAGAAACGAGGGAGAGAAAAATGTACCTTTATTTTTAATGGTGCAAACTCGAGACATGTGTACATATATATACACATATATATATATATTTTTTTTTTTATTTTTTAATTTTTAATTTTTATTATATATATATATATCTGTCCCCTCTTCTACTCTCTCTCTCTCTCTCTCCAATATCCCTCAGCATTAACGTTGATACAACACGCAGTCCGAAGATTGCACCACCCGCTAAGAAATCTCTTTAAATATATACACACGACGTAAAGTGCAATAACAATAAGAGTATACGATAAAAAAAAAAAAAAAAAAAAAGAAAAAGAAAAAGAAAAGGAAGAGGAAAAAATGCACGTGTCGTAATTTGACTACGCCTTTAGACAGCAGCAGCAGCAGCAGCAGCAGCAACAGAAGCTGAGCCTCTGTCTCAGTTATTTCAGGCTTTGGGCCCTTTATAGAAATAAATATCACGTGTCGCATGGCATCGCTTTATCCCAACCCTAGCCGGGAACAGGATTCGTAGAAATAATTTCTTAAATATTTTTTTTCCAAAATTTTACAGTTACTTGTGTGGTACTTTTACTCTCCCTTTTCCCTTTCCACACCGTAGTTTCCATTTTTTTTTTTTTTTTTTTTTACAACACGCATGAACTGCTATTTTACGATCGAAATTTAATAATTTTTGTTTCAACGTTACCAACTTCAGCCTCGTCATAATATACGGTATTTTACTGGCCCAAAAAGTGAAAAAAAAAAAAAAAAAAAAAAAAAAACGAAGCACTGTGCCGTATTACACGTACCCTTGCTGTAAAACGTTTCAACGTGAAGCGGGGTGACCACGTGTTGAGATACTAATCTGCCTCAGTCAGCTTATTAAACAGCATTACACAAACCTGTGAGATATGTCGCCACAGCCGCGGTGAGGATGATGATGAGAAAATTCTTGGTGAACTCGAAGACGGGGATAAAAAAACGCGGTGGATGAATAGAGGGAGAGAAAGAGAGAAAGAGAGATTAACAGACGTCTCGTGAGTGTAAACATTGCGTTATCGTTCCTTGTTGAAGAAAAATAAAGAAACTTTTTCCAAAAAAGACCGCAATAAGAGGGAGGGGAAAAAAAACGAGAAAGAAAATTAAGGAAAAGAGAAATCACTTTGCGGTTCGAAAGGCTCGACGTCTCGTACTGCAAACATTCATGAGGCTGAAGTTGGTAACGTTTGGGTAACGGAACATTGGGGGAAGAAAAAAGTTACTATCTCGCAATATCGCAGTGATTTTGAAGTGGTTAAATTTTAGAAATATACATTTCTTTTACCTCGTTATAATTTACTGTATTTCAGATGTTCCTAATTCGTATTTTGCGTTTCTTTTCATGCATGGCGTATAAACGATTCATTGATTCGTACAAACAAAAATCTGCCACCAAATTTTTATAACTCTGTAGTATTCGAGCGCCCAAGATAAACTCGCGTGTCTGAGACAGCGTTGTAGTTTTTCTTTCCTTCTCTTTCTGACAGTGCACGAGCATTATACATTTATCGGAGCTCACCTACAAAAGCATCGAACGTACTGAGCAACATGTGGCGAACGGTGGCGCCATGAAACCGAACAACCAACCCCCTGGGTTCACGTTATGGGGCCGAAAAGGGGGAAAAAGGTTCTAGTAACATATGCAAGCGGTGTAAAATTCTCCTTCTCTCTCTCTTTCTCCCTCTTCAAAAAATGAGTCACCAGCAGAGGGGTTTGGGTTTCGCGCAGGCTTCTCCTATCACGCGTGTCGTAAAGTATACGTGTATAGAACGCGCGATTCGTTCACCCTTCGATAAACACGCTTCGCAAAAGTTGAGCCAAGGAGGGAATAAAATAAAAAAAAAAAAGAAAAAGAAAACGTAAGAAAAAAAAATTATACACATTCAAAATGGGGGAGACGAAGCTCGGGGTTCAAGAGACGAAGACTTGACCGAGTTGCGAGTTATATTCAAGTGTTCTATATACACACGTATATTATAATATACGAAAAAAAAATTGGCGAAGCGGAATTGGTTTGAAAAAAAAAAAAAAAAAAAACGATATAATATATTATAATTTTTAACGCTTGAAAGTAGGACAAAAAATTTGTCTTTGTTTCGTGTTTCAACGAAGATTTCTCGATAGTGAAAAAAAATCGCACGCATCTCAGGTTTTACGAAAAATTTTTGTTTCGTCGCGGAAAAAAGACAAAAAAAAAAAAAAAAAAAAAAAAAAAAAAGAACCAAAGAAACATAGTCACCAAAGGACTTGAGGATATTTCAATTTTGAAATTCCTAAACATGGCCTGTTTTTTTGCTTCGATATTTCAATGTCGTTGAAACGGTGGTAAAAATTTTTCACAAGTGTCTCGGAGAAAAGCGAAATCTGGTTAAAATAAAAAAAAAAAAAAAAAAAGACCTTTTCCGAACCGTCCTAATATATATATGTATATTGCATTCGTACACCGACAATGAGTGCGAATCGGGAATTGACCTCCCGAAGTGTTTAGTTCCTAATTTAAAAATCAAGAACGTAGGCGAGCAGGCGAGGCGAGTGCGCGCTGGTAAAAGAAGAAGAAAATAATGGGTTACATCGGTTTCTTCTTATGTAAGCCAACGTCGTCTGCATAGCGCGGTGCGCAAGAATAAAAGAGATCGGGAATAAGGATCGCGGGTGTTCTCATCGCGGAGGATCGTCGAGAGCTGATTGTACCATGCCCTGAGAAAAGAGAGACGAGTTTCCAGGGATTCCTGGACGCCGTAGAGGGAAAACCTGGAGAATCTATATCTCAGCTTTAATCGGCCGTAGAAGGTTGAGAACCAGGAATGCGGGGCCCTCCTCCTTACACTCGACGAGGGAACCTGTCCGGACCTCCGAGAGCGACCTGAGCAGCATCCCTGGACCTCGTCTTATCTCTCGCTCTCTCTCTCTCTTCGCACGTACTTTCGGTACACGGAACGTACACAGAGGTTCCATGTAAAATGTACACGCATACAGAGACGCGGGTATTTACATTATACGCTGTGAGCCGAGGCGTTCGTTCCGTATTTTCGAGTACTTTCACAGTCGTTTTGTTGGATTTCTTTTTTTATTCAAATTTATGATTTTACCACGTCATGTGGGGCGAAAAGAAAGCAGAGAAAAATTTATTACACGTAATATATACCGTGTGTACGTTTCATGTGTTGCGTTTTCATGAAAACTGAAAAAAACAAAAAAAAAAAAACAAAAACGGGATACAATAAGTAAGAGACTCGTGTATTTAAACGGCGATGCAGCAAAGTTTCTTTTTTAAAGGGACTGCGAAATAGATTTTGCCGCACTGTTTGGACAGAGTGAGAAAATTCGTTTACAGATAACGCGGACGGTTGTGAAAAAAAAAAAAAACACCCTGCGAAGAAAATAGGATTAGATTCCTTTTAATTTCACGCAATAATATTGAAAATTATTAAGGGTAGGAGGAGGTACAGCTAATTGGAAAGTCTGAAATCGTCAGTTTCAGAAACAAAATTGTCATAAACAAATTTTGGCATAGAAATTGAAAAATCTAGCCACGAGGTCCATTCGATAAACAATTTTTAATGAATTTGTCAATATTTCAAGCCGGTCGAATTGAAAACGTGGTCGTTGGCTACTTATATGCGCAGTGTCGTCATTTTGCTATTAATTTCGTTCAAAAAATTCTACAATGTTCTCGAAACTATGAACAATAAAGCCCTCGTTTTCTTAGAAAAAAAAACAAAAAAAAAAAAGGTCCAAGCCGTACCCGTCCCTTAATAATTTCAAAATTCCTGATACAACATTACTTCAGCCAATCGTAATACGTAATTCCGACTATAATTTTTATTTTTATTTATTTTTCTTCATTTTTTTTTGCAGACAGGAACCTGAAGCAACAGCGATTCGATTTGAAACCTCGTCGAGTTCGCCTCTCGACATTGTTTATAATTCGTACAAACGAAGACACGAGCCGTGCATGAGAAAAACGTTCAACTACCACGGACTCGACTTCCAATTTTTTTATATTATCTACATCTGACTCTCCGCTCTTCGTATGGGGCGCAAGGAGAGTAAAGGATGGGGAATGGGAATGGGAATGGAGGGAAAAGAGGAGACGGGGAGGAGGAGGAAAGGGGGGGCCGGCGACCAGACGACGACGTAACATTTGAACCCTCCTCGGTTTCGTTCGAGGTTTCATTCGTTCCTCGTTCCCGACGATCGTCCTTCCCTACTCACTTACCACCGACTGACTGACTGTCTGACTGACTGACTGACTGATTGTCCTCAACGTTAGTTGCTATGCGGGACGACGCGATTGCGTCACACCGAAACCCCCTCTCTCCCTAATCGCTCTCTCTCTCTCTCTCTTTCTTCTCGCTCGCTATTATCAACGACGGAGAATTTATTTTTATTCTTGATAAATAGAATCACGCGAAAGATGTATCATCGTGAGAGGGAAGCAGCTTGCTGCCGTCTTAAGCCACTTTTCTAATGATCTAGTCGTCATTGTGGATAAAAGACGTGTGAGAGCTTTCTTGTGTTATGAAATGAATAAGGTTGCTGGGTCAAGTAACATTATTGTAAAAACAGTCTTGTTACCGAGTTTAAACTGTAAGCACGCGTTTTGCTATTAAAGCATCTGTTTCAAAACACTCTCAATTTCGCTACCTGATAATTCTTTTAATAAACTCGCGAACCCAATTATCTGAACCTATGCATACCCTAGATAAAGTAAAATACAGTTGAAATAAAAGAAAAGAAAAAAGACGTTGCTCGATTTAACGATTGATGAAACTTGGAAATTAATTCATTCTATTCTGTCTATATTTTGAGTGCAATGATAATAATCCCGATGACAATGTAATGTTCTTCGTATTGTTACATACATATCGTATTCTTCCCAAAGGTTTCAATTCGTTGATTTGACTCCGTCGTTGGTGCAGTTTTTATTTTTTCATTCGATTCTTTTCAATGGAAAGCTGACACCGAACGAACCCTTTACTCGCTTCCTGCAAGATATACTCGATTTCCTGTGTATGTATATATATATTTATATGCATGTACCTCCCACGGCTGCTGCTGGCCCATTTCATCTCGCGTTTACGCGTGTGGTGATGTTGCCATGCTGCGCCGAGAGCAAATAATCACATGTATGGTGGACGTGTGCACACGCATATGGAAAAACAAGCGCTCTTTGTTTAAACATCGGTATAGGTACGCATATGCGATACGTTTAATAATGTATACGTATGTAGGTACACATATCCCACAGAGTTGAAACGTTCTTATTACGAATACAGAGTCGTTCTTTCATTGCGATTCGAACGTCCTGAGAACAAGGATAATTAGGATAACCTGGTCTGCTCTGTCGGAGATGGAAAAATACCATAATCCCTTCCTTCTACCGACTTTCCCAAAAGTTTTCACCTTTTTCAAAAATCTACTGAAAACCCTGAGAAATTTCATACGCTATTACACGAATATCTAGATCCTTTTTCTTTCGATCGACACACCTCGGAATGCGCGGGAAAATTTAAACGCGCTCTCGTGATTCGTAGCTTTTTACAGTTGCGCCTGACGACGAAGGCATCGAGATATAGAGTCGCTGTGCGTGGGGTATTATGGCATTGATAAAACAAGGGGGGGAAAGATAAACGGCGATAAAACAAGTAACGTGAAAAAATGAAACAGGAAGGCCCGGTGCGACTGCCGCGGGCCACGTGTTCCGGCAGACACCTGTCGTCGTTCTTTCTAGGTGAGCGATAAACGGCGAAGTATGCAGTCGAAAAAAACAAAAGACGGAAGAGAAGGAGGAGGAACGAAGGAACATTGAACCACATGTCTTACAAAGACGGAGGGGTGAATTTTTCACCGAGTTTTGGGAAGCAGGGGGTATTGATCGAACGAAGACGTTGTTTCGGATAAAATAAAACGAAAACGTGAAAGAAGGCTGAGAATTTTTTTTTAAAAAACATGCTAAATCACACGCGACATTCGAATGTTGTATTACCAACATTGTAACCGTTGTTTCAAATGTGCCTAAAACAACGATCGGATCGTTACTAAAATGCATAATGTTGCAAGGTACATTGTAAGCGCAGCAGCTTAGATTTTGTTTACGCAAATATATATGTATATGTGCAAAGCTGCGGTGTAAGGATCCGTAGGGGAGTTGAATAAGTAACAAATCGCAAAGGATTTAAATTATGGAATGACAAATTACGCGGTCTTTGAGCACAGCTGATTACGCTGGCAAGGCAGACAACGCGTGTTGTTTACATGCGAAAGTAAAGTGACTAGCGTCACGAGATGTAATAGAACTGTCAACAATTGAGAATCGCCGCAGAGAGATTTTCGCGTTCGAAATAGATGAAGAAAAAAAAAAAAAAATGAAGAAGAAAAAATGTAAGACGAAGAAGCGTGTTAGCACCTTGCGAATGTTTAGTAAACATCGAGAGACGATCATTGAATTGGGTAGCGAATAAATTTATGTATGTATGTACGATAAGTTGGAATAATGTATTTCTAGTCTTCTGACTCACCTAGCTCGATAAAACTGCATTTCAATCCGAGCAGGACATGTTCTTCGATCTTTTGCAATTCTCTCGGTAAGCGATTACTTGAGAGAATATGAAGTGTAAGCGATCTCTCTCTCTCTCTCTCACTCTTTGGTTAGTTATTATAGCATTATCGATTAGCTTTGAGCGTGCAGAGATGATAACAATATCTGCAAAATGGCCGACGCATCTATTTCTCACCCTCTCTGCACGCTGTCCGGGTTAATTTGACAAATTAGTCGAAATACAGTTTTAAGCGTTGCACACACTGACTGATCACTCTCACGGATTTCGCGAATCGAACACCCCGAGAATTGTTTAAAGCACACACCGCACGATCATAGATTTATTTTGTTTCCGGCGCGAGGCGGGTGTTCTGTTTGTTTACACAAAGGACGACCGGCGGCAGCCTCGGTCCCCGAAGAATTCGTTAGGCGATCACCACCGCTGCGCAGGGTAAGTTTTCGTTTGCAGAAAATTATGCTGGCAGCGCGGGATCCGACTGTTTCGGTGACACTGGTGACATCTAGAAACTTCTGAGCGAAGTACCGCCGTGGCGGAACGCCGGAACGGAACCAAACGAACGGCGCCAACGGACGTGCGATGTTGACTTGTTTGACAGGCCGCTGATTTGTGCTGCGAGAGCCTCGCGGTAAACGTTCGGTTCACTGGGAATTCGTTCTGTTTATTACTCGTCGGGATGAAATTCAGATGCAGAATGATCGACTCCGCAGCGATGCGCGACTTCACTAGTAAGAGGAAAGATCGATGTTTCACTGGCCTAACCATAACCTGTTTATAATTTCTGTGTACGAAAAATGTAACAACTTTGTATATTTCAATCGATAGATGTGGCAAACACGGTATCCCGCCTGGCAAAGGCTTGCGTGATACGTCTTACAAAAGACGAGGTGTGCTTTCACGTCGGCGACGACTATTCGCCGATAGCGTGGGCTGTTTTGTACCAAAACAAATTCTTCAGCGAATACACCATGGTAGGTGTGTGCGAGGAACAGGATGAGATATACCTCGAATTCTCACCTGCCATGCTCGCAAAGAGCCTAAGCTCCCTCAAAATGACCGCCAAGAGCGTCAAGATCAAACTTACCAACAGAGAACAGCCATGTCTCACTATCGATATTGAATTACCTTCGATAAGCAACGAGCTTAGACAGTGCGTTCATGATGTACCTGTTAAAGTAATTCCTCGAAAAGAATGGGGGGAATATCAGGCTCCGATTATACCGTCGTTCGATGTATGTTGAAGAGACCTAATACTAAATCATATCGTCTGGCAACTTAGCTCGCGATCAAGTTTACCCCTGCAAATGCATCTCTATTTTTTGTTATAGGTTTCCATAGAGATGCCAGACATGAAACACTTGCGAAATGTTGTCGATCAGATGGGAAAAATGAGTCCACAACTTGTCGTAACTGCTAAGAAAACAGGGAAATTAATACTGAAGGTGGAAACCAGTTTTGCTACCGTAGCGACGCACTTTCAAGACTTGAAGGTTGGAGGAGACGATCGAGACTCAGGAGTAACGGATGAAGAAGAGGAAGAAGTTTCGGCCACCATAGATATTAGGAAATTTGGAATGTTTCTAACATGGGATATAATAAAAGCCGAAAGCGTAATTTGCAACGTAGTGGCTGACAGAATGATTAACATGCATATGAACATTGATGGACATTTAGAAATACACTATTTCATACCAGCCATTTCAATTCTGTAGAAATCAATTAGAATAATAAATTATAACTTTTTTTATATTAAAAAATTACGTATTTGTGCAACACCGGAAATTAATCGATTCAGATTCCTGATCGCCATATAATTCAAACAATTATCTCATTATGTATATGTAGACCAAGACAGTCCTCCAACGATAGACTTGCAGTAATAATGAATATCAATCTTTCTGAGATTGGTTGGAGTGCATTTTTTACTCTTTGAAAACAAAACAAAATTCATACAATATTTGGAAGTACAGCAGATATTCGGTCATGTCAATATTCCACTCGAATTGTATTCTTAATACAGATTAAAAAATTGAATTGTGTAGTTGGAATTAGAGTACCCACCGAATAAGATGTTCAACTGGCATATCTGAATTCGCTGAAAGATGAAATCGTTGACGGTCAAGTTTGCAATTCATCCAAGGTCCTATGAAAGTAGTCACTTGTTCAATGGCGACAGAGGTGTTAATTGTAAGCCAAATTGAAGCTTCGCTCATGTTCCTGTCTAAAGTTTTGATGCATTTGATCAATCTGCTGTATCTTTGTTTGCAAAACTGACGTACGTTGATCGAGCCATTGCAAACTGTTCATATGTGCATTCAGTATTTTACCAATCTGGACAATCGGGTCACTTGAATCTTGAGATCTATTCGCTTCGTTAAGGTGCTCAATTATTTCTTTTAAATCTTCGGACATCTGCTTCAATTGGGTATCCAAATTTTCTGCAAGACGATAAGTGTATTCTCTCTCCGGATCTGAGGCGGATACTGTTGCCAATTCTTTTTCCAGTGGAACGAGACAGTCCTGTAATTCTCTTTGTTGACCAACCTGGAAGAAAAGAGACGTTAAAGTACACATTAACATAATTAGAAATTCGCGTTGAACAAGGGTTACTTTCACTTACCACATAATCCAGCTCGTGCTCTAATTGTTCCTGTTCTAGTTTAACCCTTTCAACTTCTTGATTTAGGGTAACAATTTTTTCTCCATTAGCAATGAGAAGTCTGTCCCAGGCATTGACCTGCGTTGCCTGATTTACAAACGCTTTTTCCTGCTCCTCTAGTTCCAGTGTCCATTTATTTATCGATTCTTCCAATTGACAGAAATTTAATCCACCTGGTTGACTTGTTGCAGCCGTCGAGGCTGTAACACTATTGTAAAAAGCAATTGTTAATCACATCCATGCCAAGAATTAAGATTTTATGAGCACTACGGATGAAAACACATACTTGGTCGTGGTCTCCAAAGATGTTTGTGGTGCGCTGGTAGGTGCCACAGTCGAAGCGGCAGGATCTGTACTTTTTGCTAGAGTGAATCCTGGAGTGCTCGCAACCGTTGTTGTACCACCCGAATTGAAACTGGCTGCAGCCGTAACAGAGGGCATACTACCGAGCGTGAAGATACCCGAGGATGCTGGAGTTCCTGTGGAAAATCCAGTTGCAGCCGTAGCAGGTGCAATAGTTGCCATACTACCGAGGCCAAGGCTAGTTCCAGTTGTTTTAGCTGCTTGCGTCTGCGAGCCAGGTAGATTAAATCCACTGGCAGCGCTTGCGGTTGGCGTAGCGGTAGCAGTGGGAGCCACTGCGGTACTTGGGGCAATTTGCGGAGTGTTAAAGAGACTGAAGCCTGTAGCGCTTGTCGCAGCTGGAGTAGTGCCAACTCCGGTTGTGAATCCTGATGCTGGTGTAGATGCAGCAGGTACTGTGAAGCTCTGACTTGCCGGGCGAGCAATGGTGGTAGTAGCGACTGTTTTTGGAACACCAAAGCTTATGTTGCTGGCTGGTGGTTGGCCAGATGTGGCAGCAGTCGATGCCAAGTTGAAAGTAAGAGCAGAGGTCGTCATAGGTTTTGCACCAAAGCTTAAACCAGGCGTAGACGAAGGCATCGCTAGGGTGCCAAGACCTGAGCTTGTATTCGGAAGAGTCGTAGTACGGAAACCTACTGATGCATTAGTCGTTGTTGCTGCACTGATCGGTGTTCCATAGGTCAGAGCCCCAGCTGGAGCCGCTGTGTTTGCTGCAGGGAGACTGCTAGCCGTTATTGCTTGCTGCTGCGGAGTTGCAAGGCCCATTAATCCTGACCCTGATCTTGCAAACCCAGTTGTTCCAGAGGACGGTGTACCGAATGCTGGAGCTGTCGCAGGAGAGGCTCCAAATGTTGCTGTTCCAAAACTCGTACTAAATGCCTGGCCAATAGATTTCGACAAGGGGTGTCCTCCTGGCTGAGCCAGGCCCAGTGTCCCCTGCTTGTTGGCATCGCCGGCGCCTACTGCTGATGTTCCAAAGGTGACTGGTTGTGCTCCTGGGTCAGAGAAATTTAAGAAATTGAGAAATGAACTAAACATAACGAATGTCAGTTAGGGAGTCGACCAAAAGTTTATTACTGGGAAGCATAAAATACAGCAATTGTGGCGCAATTAGATTAAATAGTAAAGCATGGATAAGCCAGGTGACAGAGAATCTTTCGTAGGTAGCAACGAAACGTAGGTAGGTTTACCTCCTGTGACAGGCGGGGCAGTAGTTCCTGGGGTGAACCCAGCCTGGGTATTCGGATTCTGAGCGCCAAATGTATAATTCATTTTTATTTACAATAAAGACTTCAATGCACTAGAAGGTAGCCGAATAACCTCCAAATTCGCCGAGTTGTTAATCTTTTCACCTAACTTAAGATAAAGTTTTTTTTTCCCCGATTTCGACACTCTGAAGTTTGCATCTGTAGGCACAGTGGTTTAATATTTCGTTAAAACGTATTACTCTCTACACGATCCGATGACTCTTCAAAAATTATATCGCACAGATTTACGTTAATACAGGCGCTTTTGTGTTTGACACGACTTTTCGCCCGCGCTGATGCGCAAATCGAATATTTAGACGCACGGAACGATGGAATTGGTACGGTAGTTCGATTTACGTTACATTCAAAATTGTAATACATGTAAGTTCAGGTATTAAAAAACGATCCACAAGATTTGGGTACACGGACTTTTCGGCACAATGAATTCAGAAATTCAGTTGGTTGACGATAAGTTAAATCGCGCGCGAAGCGGCAGCGCACATGGCATCTCGTGATGCGAAAAATGGTAGGGATTCATTCCACGCCCACACGTGAGATGCTGGACGAACGTAGAAGGAAATAGAGAGAAAGAGGAGAGAGAAGGAATACCGGCACAGCGAACTGCCGGTGACGGTTCTGCGTCAAGCGTATTGATACTCGAGGGTTTTTGCGTCGAACCTGAGGTTAAATTACCAAAACCCAAAATATCAGAACCATCTGGAACAAGGATAAGTGGTTGTCGATGTATTTCAAGCAGTATAATAGCCCAGGGATGAAGAACCGTGGAACAACGAAACAGTCCGATTGTCTCAAATGCGTTCATGAATACGCGTACACGTGGAAGATGTGACACATCGCAGAGTAACAGCAAAACATCCTCTGTCTCAGGGCGCGTATTATCATATCGCGAGTACGCGTTGCTGTAACGCCGGACGAGTTGGTTACGGTATGAGCCAAGTTGAGTAGGATAATTAATAACTAATCAACGATGATGCTGACTAGTTTATACGGTGCGTGGTTCTCATTAGCTTTTGTAAATCTGATAAGTGCGTCGAGTTTGGTTACGCCGCCAAAGTCTGCGGTGGTTTTGGCTTTCGAATACGAGCACGAATTGTCCTTACTCGCAAACACTCTGTCCGACGAGAATATAAACACAGTGTTGATAATACCCTCGACCTCGCGGGATCTGCTGTACGATAATTTGATCGACGTCGAAGTTGTCGAGGTGAAAGTCGACGCGGCTTTGGCAAGTACGAAGGAATCGCGGGCACTGAAAGCCTGCGAAAGTCTCCTGAGCGATGAAACGATTCAAAATTTGATTCAGGAATTCTCACCGACTTACGTTATTTCGCCTGGTTTGAGGTACAGAATCTGCGAATGAAATAGGCTCACGAACTCGACCGATTTTAAATGAAAACCATAACTTTTCAGACACGACGCCTGCGTCCTACCATGGGTAAGAAAATTCGCTTCAATTCCAGTGATTTGGACCCAAGGCTCGAAGGCTGAATCGTACGTGTTTCACCAGTCGGGAATCGCCTTGCCGATATTAACCGGTGGATTTTGGAACCGTTTATCGTCTCTTCTGGGTATCAGATCGATCGTGAAAAATGCAAATAGCAATTACGTCACTCCCACGTTGGAATTGGTCGAAAAGTATTTACCAGCCGAAACCGACACCATAGAGAATCTTTACCGCGATGTCGATCTAATTTTTTGGGGCGCCGATACGATTCTCAGATCCGACGTGTCTTTCGTTTCTCAGATGCTGGTCGAGGTAAAGAATTTTGACTCTACCCTTGTGAGAATGATATCTACAATTTTCGACCAATTTTTAGGGAAATGGCAAATACGCATAGTTTCTCATAAAAATTTCTAACATTTCATAAAAAAAATCTAAAAGCTACTACAATTTTTAACAAAAATTATTAATTCTTTACGAAAAAACTATGCATATTTACAACTTTTTACGAAACAATACGAAATGTTCCAACTCACGTAAAAATTCGTAGTAGTAGAAATTTTCACCGTAGTATTCTTCGATTTTCTTTCCCCGTTTTATTACGCACGCGTAAAAGATTTGCTCATTTTTTTTCTCTTCCCCAGATCGGGTGTCATCATTGTCGCGGAGCACATCCGGTTCCACCGGAACTACAGAAAGAACTGATAGAACGCCGGTCAGGAACGATCGCGACGCTGCTGGACAAAGATTACAAAAATCTGATAGAAGATATCGCCAGGGGTTTACCGCAGGGTCGTCAGGGACAAGCGGTAGTCTGGAAAATTAAAGATGTCGATTATTTGAAGGAAGAAAAGCCGGATAATTTGTTTGTGAATAAAGAAGTTATCCGTCAAGATATCATTGGTAAGTATATTGAGGTGCTGTATGTTTGTATTATCGAAAATTGTCTGATTCTTCACAAAAGTTTGAAATATACACTCCGCCTCGTGCGGCAAGAAGTGAATTAAAAAGTAGCAAAGGCAGAAAATCGGGGTGATTTAAAAAAGAGAAAAAAAAAAAATTAAAAAAATTGCTGTGCAATTCGCGTCTGTTCATTCCAGAATAACTGGAAATAAATCGATGCACTTAAGTGCAGAAGCAAAGGAACTCGTAAAGCTCATTGAGCGTAAAATCAACGACTGCTCCCGCGTTTGCCTTGATAATACGAAGTGATCAGTCCGTTAATTACCGACGATATATAACAGGAAAAAGTAAGAAAAGTTGCGGTTTTCCCCGTCGATTCACTTTCAGCGATCTTGTTAATTCGTTCATTTGTTTTTCATTCCTTAATTTTCCACCAGGATATCCGCGCACCCGAGTCTTGCTGAGTCACTGCGAAGACACTGAGTTATTGGAGGCTGGTTTCCACGGTACTCCGGTAATATGCCTGCCAAGAGACGCCGACGAGACGCGAAACGCCAGGAGAGCAATAGAGCTCGGTTTTTCCATTGAAACCGGCGGCGTTCACACCTCTTCGAACATTTTATCGCTGATTAAAACCGTTCACGAGACAGCCGGTTTTAGGGAAAATGCGAGAAAAGTATCTGTGGCGATAAGAGAACGGCCGAATCCAGCGGTGGACAGAATAACGTACTGGCTGGGATACGTCGCGAGGAATAAAGAAGAGAAGAAGCATTTGTCCGTTCGCGAAAATCGCGGCCTCAGCTACAAAAGCATATACAGCACCGACATATCGTTGGCCGTTGGCTTCATCGTCGGTTTAATATCCGGTGCAGTTTTACCCGCCGCCTATATTTTGGCCGGTCGCATTTTAGCCGCTGGTGGTCATAGTTATGGTAAACAGCCTACTAAGCCCAAGCGAAAATATAAAACGTAGAAACCGCGTCAATTTGCGTTGCTCTCATTTTTTATGCATACCTGTATCATTTTCGACATGGATCTGTTTTCTTTCGACATTTTTTACAGATTTCCTTTTTTTTCTACCTACCATCTAAATTTCGTCGTACATACGTTCAATATATCAATATTATATTGTTTATAAATACACGTACCATATAGAATACAAGGTCATACATATACATATACAAATATGAATATATAATAATAATACATTATCATATATTATGTCTATGTTCTAAATACGAATGAAAGAGATTTTTTTTTATACGATTAAGATTAAATTATACAACGTAACTTTAGAAAATCGTGAAAATATAGCTGGTATAACTATTCCGATAATTAATTAGGATGAAAATAAATTACGTTTCGATCAATACTGCGTGTTGTTTTTTTTTCGATTTTTTTTTTTTTTACGTTTTCTACGTACTTTTTTCACTATTATATAATATAATACTATATATGCCCTACAATGTATGGTGTATACCTACATAGTGCCTATTCTCTTTAATCGAATTTATAAACTCGTTATAGCATCAATTGCCTGCAGCAACGTTTTTTAGTCATGGTATGACTTATGTGTGACAGTTGTGTAGTAATTGAAATATGTTTTTACAGATTCCAAATACCATAATGTACTCTCCCATAGTATTTCTTTAAAAGAATATTAACCGGATTTGTTTTTTTTTTCTTCATCAAAATTCGATAACCAACAATATGTAACTCATTGTCGCCTGTGAAAAACGAGTTGACGAGCATCGAACGTTACTATAAACAATAACGAGTTAAACACCGAGATGTTAGCGTTTAAGCGAGCTTTATAGAAGACTTCCATTATATGGATAGAGGTAACTATTACGTTAATTCGTATATTATGTATAGAACACTAATACTCATTCATCATTAAAAAGAAATCTTACAATTAACCGCTTAAATGAATTTCATTGGAAATGGTCTATTGAATAATAATAATAATAATATTAATAATAGCAATAATACGAATACAAAGAAAACCGTAACTTGGAAGTTGTATATATATATACATATTAGTACTACGTACAATGAATAATCTACACAGCGAAGAGGATAGAAAGTAAGTAGATATAATATATTTACATTCATTGGCAAAAATGATCAACGTCGGAATAAAACAGAGAGCTAACAATTACTACACTGTTATTACATAGAATATGTGTTTGTGTTATGTATGCAATTGAGATATATACTTCTTATCGATGTGTATGAACTATTTATTTAAACATTATACAGAATGAAGTTAAGAAAAAAACTAAAAATAAAATTAAGTGAAAATGTTCTCTCTCCATTAAATACGTATCACAGAAAGGATGTTAAGAATATTGTTAAAATTACGTATGTATATTATATGTATAATATATGCATATATGTATACTTTAAGATGCTAAGCTATTTGAACTTTTTTTTTTTTTTTTACTTCATTTATCCGTCTGATTTTTAAATAAATTATCGTTACAAGATTATAATAAGGGTATTGTAATTCTATTATGATTAATTTTAATGTCATTAAATAATTAATCAACGTCGTGGCAATTATTATCATTTATAACCGAACATTAGCTCTCTGTGTTATTCTGTTTCATCTATTTTTTTTTCTTACTCGTCCTTACTTATCTTTGTTATTCTTCTGCTTTTTTTTTGTTTTCTTTTTCTTCTCAACTTATTTCGTATATAATTTATATCAATAATATAAGTACCGTCAGGCGTACTTAGGTCAAAAATCCTAGGCGCTAGAGAGCATTGGCATCTTAATTATTATCGTAGATTAGGTAGTTATATGAAATTTATATTCGCAATCGAGATTCCGAGAGTCAGCGGCATAGAAATAAAGAAAAAAAAAAGAACTACCACTCATTCTTCATACATTCAAACACGTAAAAATACACGGTTTTCAGGGTTCATACGTTTTATAAATGTTATGTTTGTCTGGTAAGTACCTCGTAGCCTCTTTTAGCCTTAAAAAAATGTATATAATCCGGTATTAACGTCTTGAATTTATCAAACTCTCAATCAGTCGAGCAAACTCTCGGATATTATAGGTGATTAATAATTATATTATTATTAATTACAATAATTCACTTATTATTATATATAATATTATTCACGTATAGAATAAAGTTTTACTTTGGAAAGATAATTATTCTTTTTCGGAAGCAGAAATTTCTTTATTTTTTATTCATTTATTTTTTTTTTATTTTTATTTGTTCTGGAAATTAAATAATCAACGAATGCTGATTGAGAAACGAAACTTGATTTAATAAAATAATCGAATTCTTTTCATAAAGTAAGTCCCGAAAAAAACTGATCAAGAGACGATTAGCAAATATTAATTAGTGCCAGTTACTTTACTCGTTATCTTTTAATATAATTTCTGTTCAATCGACACCAAAAGACTCGATGACTTTCAACAATAAATTACGGGTTTTCCACTTCGACGCATAAAAAAATATAACAATATTAATAATAATATTAATAATACAGAGAGTTTTGTGGATAAAATTAAATATTACCGTTATATATTTAAATATATAGTTAATATTTGGGTGAAAGTGAATGATTAATCTCAGTTACAAACGTGCTCCTCGCGCGTGTGTCGACAGTCGTCGCACTGCACCCGACAACACCATACAAATCTGCAATTGCATTTCTCGGTAACGTCCCGTACTCGCGTCTGATAACCACGACCGCAACAAAGCAGCCGACATCCGTCGAGACCCGGAGATGTCCTGTTGCAAAGTCTTCCTCGAGTCCCGGGTATTCCGAGTCTGTGGAGAAATGAACGTTATAAATAAAAATAGGAACTAAAAATAAAAAAATAAACGATCAGGAAGTCGAAATTTGCTAAAAAAAATTGATTTTTAATTTAGCAAATATCCTGCAGTAGGAAGTACCGGCTGCAGTAGAAAAACTGTGCAGATTCAGCTTTATTGACATTGACCCCCATGATTTTACACGGCTTCTATTGATTCGCCGAAATTCGAACGCAGTGTAGGTATGCGTATCTTCATACACCTATGCATAGGTAGAGGAGTCATTGATTATACATATACCAGGCTGAACGTTCATATTGCTTTTGATCCCGAATGCAACATGAAAAAAAGAAGAGAAATACGATGATCATTCAAGTGGGAACATGAATTTTTAAATACGCGCAATGCAACGATGCTGTCGTATACGGAATCCGTTTCGTCGTTTCTCGGCTTTGTTTAACTTACGTGATGTTTCTCTCGCAGTAATCGGGACTATCTTCCAGATAAACCAGGTCCGTTTTGTTAGGCCGTTTCAGATCTGGTCTGGCTGGTCTAAGTCTGGCGGGTCTTCGACCGCCCCTTTGAGCGAGTCTAACCAGAGCTGCACCCTCGTGACGGGCGGCCAACGCCGCTCCTGCAACTCTGAACTGCGGCAACTTTCGCCAGCATACTCTTACGCTGCACGAGCCAGACATACCTAGGAAGAAGAACGCAGAGGGGCTGCAGGTTTAAAGCGTATAACAAGGAAAAGCCGAAGAGAAATAACGAGATTAAAACGTCGCAGGAGAAAAATCAAAATGGCCGCCGATTATCCGTCCACATCGAGTTTTATTTTGGCTTCAGGATTGTCTCAAGTACCCAAAAGTTAACCAGTGAAAAACCCAAGCTGTTCGGAAATGTGGCAAGAATATTTTAGCGATAGTTTCACCTTCGATGAAAATTTCTGAAAAGAGATAATTTAGCTTACTAAAATTCTTACCGTGACATTTGCAGATCCGTTGCATTCTGGACCGAACGGCTCTTCTCCCGGCCTCGCTATCGTGTTTCCTCATCAATTGTCCAGCGAGTCCTGTCGGCCCGGACAAATTACCTTCTTTCACAGGTTCCTCGCCGCCGTCGGACCATTCGCGAGAAAATTTCTCACCGAAATGAATATCCTGAAATATCCGTTTTAAAAATATAAAAACTATTACACGAAGAAAATATTTATTCAACTCCTTTCTCCGCTCCCGAAAATTTTTCCGCTTCGTTGCGCGTATAATATTAAATATACCAACATATATTGTACGCACAAGGTACAGGTAATATATTTATATATACATGTACATGTATATATGCGTATGTAGCGTATACAGCGCGCAATGCACTTAAGAACAAGTAGAAAGATCGCTGACGACGTTGTTGGGCATTATAAATATCAAGTATACAGAGAGTATGGAACGTGTATGTAACTAAATAAACATTGTTATCCCGCAGGCGTGTGCAGAGAGCGAGAAGCGAGGGGGGTAGGTGGAGGTTTCCCCGAGTCTCGAGCAAGTCTCGGGTCTCGAGTCTTCTCTCTCGTCATCCCGCGGGACCCTTGTTAAGGAAATCTTTCAACGCGTTTCGACAAATAGTCGACGTATTATATCGTTAGTTTGCATACGTGCCCCCCTCGCCTCTCCTTCACCCCCCGACGTACCTACTCTACATACGTCGCGTTTAAGGGCGGTGTCGACGTCGGTACGACGTAGAGTCGTTCCTCCATCCCCCTCCTCGTCGTCGTCGTCGTGACTTAACAAGCTTAGCCTGGTAATCCCCTTTAAGCTCACAATGTCTACAAGGGGTCACCTGTTCACGTGAAATGCATCCATTTACCTGTACGCGACTTAAATATATTTTTTTTTTTTTCGTTGCTGTATAGGTATAATGGGTGAATTTTTGTCTAATGGTGAAAATTTTGTTCCAAGGAAGAATTTTACGACGAGAAAATTATGCAGTGAGAAACGGAACATCTTGACGGTTGTTTAAATTTCGACGTGGTAGGTACGATCGTTTGTCTTCGAGGATCAAAATTCTTCGTTAATCGATCGGAGAATTTGCGAAAGTACAGCAATTGAACTGAAATTCAAATAACAGAAACACGCAACTTTATCGGAAAATCAGAAAAGAGAGTAATCCATTTTTATGCGTTTTCGATTGACGAGCGAACACTCATTCTCTCTAGTTTGCATATTGAAAAATTGATGAAAATTCTGTTTTAATCTTCGACCACAAAGATCCTATATACCTGAAAAATTTGGCGATAGAAATTTTGGAAAAGAAACAATATCCATAAACTTTGATCGAAAATTGAACGATCCTCACGTCTCGTAATTAAAATCGATTAAAGCTGTAATTACCTCGCTACATCCGCCCCATTTCCAATGTCTGGGTTGCCGCGTCCTGACCCGATTGTCGCAGGAACAATCGTTCAATTCACCCCTGGCGCAAGCTCGCGTAACGCTGTAAGCAACCCCGGCGGCAGATATCGCGTAAACGAAGGCAGCTTCGCGGCTATCTGGAAAGAGAAAATTCATTCAATTTCGAAGAAAAAATATTAAGAAAACGAGAGGCGAGAGGATGACAAGAATAGTACATTATGGAACGAGGGAATAAAGTCGGGGATTATTCCCGCTGGCGGGTTTATTGCCCGAGCGAAGCGAGAAAAGTCTACTTTATTCCCGCATTTTCTTGGAACAATCGGATTTGCGGGAGAAAAGTGTCATTTGGCATTTTCAATCAAGTGTCGGCAAATTTTACATTATGGTTCAGTCGGGAATAAACGATGTTATAGAGTAAAGGGTAAGACATCGCTGTAAAAACCTAAACAATGCGCCAGTTTTTTTTTTTTTTTGATCGTTGAAAAGGTTATAAGATAACAATATTTGAGGAAGTTATTAGGCATATATTTAAGTATAATACTGAAGATTATTATCAACAAATATTAAAAAATGGCGAACCTGTAGAGCCATTTTATTAGAAAATAAAATTTAGAAAATAAAAAGAAAAAAAATCATAAAATTTACATATTAAGTGTTAAGATAAATCGAGTTAATTTAAATATTATTTATTTACAAGCAATAATTTTTTATATTATACTTAAAAATATGCTAAATAACTTACTTAAATATTATTATCTTGTTGGGTTATCTTCCATTAAAAAAAAAAAAAAGATAGTGGTCAAAAAAGCGATTTTCGTTTGTTTTTGTTGTTGTCACCCCTTAATTTGTATGTAATTTCGTATTAGTATTATGTATAAAAATGCAGCAGCAGCAGGAAATGAAATGGAAGCATTGAGAGAAAAGCAGCATTGACTCACTGACTGACATAACGCCGCCGAAAATATTATTCGGTGTGTCGATATTCACCGAGCAGTTCCATCTGGCCGATCGGAACTGATGTTGGCATTCCTCGATCGCCAGTCTCGCCCCGGCGCTAATAGCCTGAAACAGTATAATTACAGGTAAAACGACTGCGGCGAAAAGGGAACAGGAGGAGGACGGGTTTAAAAAGAAGCAAGGAAAAAAGAAAACGCCTGATTCCAGGAGGTCTGACAAAAAAAGAGGAAAAGGAGAGAGAGAGAGAGAGAGAGAGAGAGAGGAAGTGAGAAGGGAGGCTGGAAGAGTGATGAACTTAACGATGAATCTGATGTAGGTACAGTCTAGTCAAAATAAAGTGTGAGGCATAAGTGAAAGAGGAAGAACAAAAATTACAAAACACAGGTTTCAGAGCCGGCCAGCTGCAGAAGATGATCGAATTGAATCCGGGAAGATAAATAATGTCTAATTGATGTATAAGTGAATAGGGTTCTCAATCTTCAATCTTTTAATTTCGAATGTTGAACTCTCGATCAAAGAGCCACCGGTCGAAGCAAATTTTGAGTCTGGGTTTAGGACGTCAAATTTTTTTGATTTCTTTCACGTAACTAATAAAGGAAAAAAATAGTTTTATTAGATAAAGTTTGTTTTTGTAGAAACTAGACGATATTTCGGGTTTTAAGAAAAATGATCTATTCTTTCATACATTTATTGTGTAAATAACGATTAAACGAACTTCAGTTTCGCATTTGAATCATTCTTATTCAAAATCTTAAGTTTTTGTTACTTATCAAATTATCAAAGATAAAAGCAAACTTTATAAGTAATAAACGACGATTTTGGTTATTGTTCGATGTATAGAATTAAAATACAAGCTCGTAGAAAAGAAAAAGAAATATTTCTTTTTTTACGTTAAACACTGTTATTTTAATTTTGTTAAAACAGTTCGGTTTTATCGTCACAACAAAAAAAAAAAAAATTATTTACTTATAATACAGAATCAATCCGTCGGACTTCGTACAGTTTTTTTTCCACCTCTGTCGACATACATACGAAAATTGGCGCGACAAGATGCTGTGAAACGATGAAGCTAATCGTCCGTTCAACGATGAAGGAATAATAAATATTAAAACCCGTACCTGATAGAGAATGGTAAAAATAAAAAAAAAAAAAAATAAAACAATGCTTGTGAGAATAGTTTTTTGGGCGCGCGAGGTTCTCCAGTATGAATATTCATGCGGGCTGGTATTTGTGGTGAGTCGGTTCATCGGAAACGACAAAGTCAGTCGTCTTCCTCCGCGGTTGGGCGGCGGCACGGGTCAAAGAAAAAATCCAGGTTTTGCCTCGAAGTTTGTCTAGGTCCGTCTGTGGATCCCCGGCCGTGGATCTCACAAGATTTACGCATTAGGAAAGGTAAATGCCGTTTTGCCCCCATCGGGGGTTTGGGGGGGGAAAGTCTCGCTCAATCGTCGACTCGCCTCCCACGCTCCATTTTTCTTGGTCACGGTTCATTTTCATTGACATTGAATTGTTTGGGCGTCAAGATTTTTGTCCGAACGCGAACGGTACAAACCGACAGAGAAATCTGTGGCTTTTGCGCGGTTGTGAGGATTTGCAAACTCGGTTAAATATCGCACGTTAAACTTTTCTGATTTCTATCACATCTTCACCTTGAGATCACGTGGTGCTCCCTTACCGACCGAGCAAACTCACCCTTTCTCTTTCTCTACGTTAAATAAACGATCGAACTGAAAGGATTGAAATTTCGATGGTGAATCGCCGGTTTGCGGCAGGATTCAGGAATGTTACTCGTATCCCGAAAATCTCGGGATTTAGGAAGACAAAAGTGCGAGTTTGCTCGGTCGGTAAGGGTAGGAGTACAGCACGAGCTTAAAGTCAAGATTTGAAGACAGTGTTAATTCTAAATGGCTAAATTTTTATTCCCGTTCACAGAAAACGGTCAATTGAAATTTAGTAAAACGATAAAATATTTTTAAAAAAATTTCAATTCACATTACCTGCAGAACCGGAGGCGAATGGGTGCAGATGTCTTGTTGTTTCGGTGTGAGATGCAACGTCTTGCAATTCCTCTCAGCGCTAGCTGGACCAACGACACCGGCGCCGATAGATTGGCCAGGATTTTCGGTACCGTTTTTTGAGGCAACGACGAGCAGTCTCGGCTCGACGCCCAAGTACCTGCAAAACGAAAAAAATGTTCTCTTCGTCATCAACCCTCGACGATTCGTTACGCGATTGAAGAAGGTGCGAGGATCATCGGACGAAGAATAATGGACGTGAAAGAATTTCAAAATATTGACAGTGATTTAACTTTGGTTTATTCTCATGCTTCTCATTCTAATTCTTCGGGTTTCGTTAAATCGGCACTAACGGCAAAGTTAGGCGAGTATTTATCGTCTTTATGGATCATGGTATGGTGTTAGAGAAGTCGACAAGGCGAAGAGCATTCGGAAATCACGTTCTCCCTTTCCGTCCGACACATTCGACACGACCCTATAATTAGTGGCGTATATACTGCAGGTGCATTAATTCGGGTGGAAAATTACATAGGGCTCTTCTCTCTTTGACCTTAGTCGATGATGCTCCACACCCATCGCGCCCGTGGGCGTTAACCCCTCGTTTCGGTTTTCGAAGCCCCGTCGAACCCTGTATTCGAAACTAAATAATTAACCCCCGCATGCGGAGCGTAGGTATGTTTAATACGAAATCAAGATGGTTCGAACATCGAAGAAGGATGCGTCGAAACGTAGACAAGGAAAAATCGGAGGGAGAAAAATAGTCCGAGTGAATCTTTCTTAGTGAAAGGGATTTTAAGCGAGAAAAGAGATAGAGAGAGAGAGAGATTTTAATGGATTTGAAAAATTTACAAGAGACTTCATCGAATTTCAAAGGGTTTTTTCAAAAGAAAATAACAGAGATTTCAAAATATTACAAAAGATTTCAAAAGATCTCAACAAATTTCGAAAGACTTCAAGGATTTCAAAAGATCACAAGAGACTTCGTAGGATTTCAAAGGATTGTTTCAAAAGAAAATTTCAAAGATTACAAACGATTACAAACGATTTCAAAAGATTTTAGGTGATTTCATGGTATTTAACAAGATATCAAAGATTTCGAAGGATTTCAAATGATTTCAAAAGATTTAAAAGATTTCAAGAAATTTCACGAGATTTTCGGAAAAGCGTGCACAAGATTTCACGGGTGATTAATCCCTCTAAAAAGATCAAACTATCGGTGTCACTATGACAGTGACTTTCGGATACAGATGAAGTTTGTTTTCTCACCGATTTAGGTATCGGAAGTAAGGAAGTAGAAAGAAGCCAATGGAAAAACGCTGCGGCGTGAAGTTGCATCTAGATACACGACGTTGAGAGGAGTACCACGGTAGGTGAGCGGAAAATAAGAACAGAGAGTGAGAGAGAGGGAGAGAGAGAGAGAGAGCTGCGGAAGATGAAGAAACATTAAAGGAATATACACAAGATAACATTTAACGCACGCAGGACGGTATTCGTCAAAGCGGCAGTTAAACGCCACTCTCAAAATGCCGTTAAAATGCGTAAAAGGAAAACAAACAGATGGAAATACTGAAAATAATGAAAATCCCCCGTAGTGAAAATAGTGACGGGGGTTGTTGCGCGATCCGGTCATAAAACTAGGATCACTTATACTACGCGTATTCAAGGTAAATAAATATTATACCTTTCTGGTATAATTTGTGATCTTATAATATGTATATATATATACACACACATATACTTTAGGCATGTACCGATTCGTTACTGAAAATCTTCCACGTTTCCGGTCCGATGACTGCGGGTTGGTTAGATATTACATCCAACACTGGGTACGTAACGTAACTCCGTCTCCTTGTATCGGTCTGTATTGACTAAAGTGCTAAGCTTTTCGACAAACGTACGATTTTGATGTCCTCCTCCTCCTCCTCCTCCTCCACCTCATCCACCATCTCCTCCTCCTCGTCATCGTCTGAGTCTCATATCCCACCCGGACTGAAAACCGAACGCTCTTCTGCACGCAATATTGAAATCAATACGAATACAGCTGCTGCTGCTGCTGCTGCCTTCGCTGCTGTTGCACCGTTCCTTCGGACCAGCGATAAGCATTCAAGATACTAGGTATACGGAGGATCCGAAGGTCCTGGTTCGATCGGCAAATCCTTCGAATATCATCAATTTTCTGCGGAAGCAAGAGCGAACAAACCGCATTTGTGTCCTACTAGGTAAGGGTTTTGGCCATGGTTTTCAAACTTTGATCAATGCAACTGCCAACATAATTTTCTTCACCGACATTCCGACAAGTTAACGGAGTTGCACAGATTACAGGTTCGTTCATATATTATCACACTGGTTGACGGAACTGAAATCCAAGACTAACGAAGGATAAGAATAAAGCAAAGAATTGAAATCGATCATTGGGTTATCTGCAACAGGTTCCCGGAGTCTTGACGGAACGGAAATTTGATGTGGGCACAAAATTTTCCCCTATAATCGTTCCAACAATGGAGTCCATGGGAAGAGATGAGGGAACGGTGAATGATCGTAAATAGAAAATCCATATTCATGTTTCGAGTATTACAGGATGCAGAGAGAGAGAGAGATAGAGAGAGATAGAGAGAGAAAGAGAGCAGGAGTGAGAGGGAGGAAGTGAGTGAGTTTAATTGTAAGAGAGCGCTGTCAGAACGAGCTATTCATAAAAATTGAGGTACCCGTCCATGTTTATTATTATTATTAAGGGTCTCATGTTGCCGTCATAACCATGTCAGTCGAATCATTGTTCCCATGACAGCGATATGCCCATTTATACCTTAGCCATAGTTATGTTCAAAAACCATTCGCATAATGGGATAAAACTCTATACCTTACAATGGAGTTGCTGAGTTCACAGAGAGTGAGAGGGAGAAAATGAACAAAAAAATAATAATAAAAATTTGAAAAAAAAAAATATATATATATATATATATTTGTTATGTCACGTAATAATACATACGTTTAGATCATGTTTAATTATTTATTACGAGTGATTAGTGATAGTGAGAGACACCGTTCGAGTGAGAAGAGAAAAGTGATTCTACAAGTCGAACGCGCCAAAAAGGCGAGAGGTGGCGAAGAATAGAATTTCTTTTTTTATGGGGGGATATCTTTCCTCGCAGGATTAATCGAAACGTTTGTATTGCCGAGTAAATTAGTTTGCGTGTACTGGGTGTCACGTTTAGAACTGATGAATCGATTGAACGAAACTCCGTAAGGATGAAACAAAATTATTGTTACTGATTTTCGTAATTTACGTATCGTAAATGAGAAGGTCTTGGATTAAGAAGTGAATATTTATTATTATATGCGTGGGAGAGAATAAAAGAGAACTCTGATGAATCGAGGTTCGACGTTATTTGAACCAATTTTAGAGTTATGATTAATCCGCGGTTCTAGAACAACGGAAAAAAACAACCTTAACGAATAATCGTCGAAATGTTTCTTACAAGAAATAGGTATTGAATATTTCTTTTCGTCGAGGGTTTTTAATTTAGCATTTCAATCTGTTTATTTTTCAATAGAAACGGACCGACACACCGTGTATAATGTAATACACTCATCGATTTATGTCGAGTAAAATTGAATTTCCCGTCGTGGCTGATTAAGAATTGAAAAATGAGGCACAAAGAGCAAAGAGGACGAGTGGCAGGGTGGAGATATCCCACCATTTAGCCTATGGACGCACGGTAAAAAGAAAGATATTTTTCGGCACCTCGAGGTCTCGCAGATATATACATGTGTGTATACATATATATTATATATAAAAGAATTTAGGCGCACACATACGACGCATAAGCACACACCTACGTACTAGTATTGACGATGAGATTGGTATAATAAGAGGTAGCGAGAGGCGCGGATCAGTGGTCTGACAATCCGTATGTGGATACTTGAAAGAAAAAGCAAACAAACCAAGGCGGCTATAAAACGGCTCAATCTACACCTTCGAGACTTATATAGGGTTAAGATCTATGAGATGAAAAAGTCGGAGAGAAAGAGAGAGAAAGTGCTGCAGGCTACGAAGGCTGCTGCAGGCATGGGTCATAGGAGAACCAAGAGAGTGCATCATCGAGTTTTGTTTACGAATACGCGGAGCGAGTCTATCGTCAGCACCTCGGCTGCTCTCTTCACAACTCAGAAAGAAGAAGAAGAAGAAGAAGAAGAAGAAAAAGCTGTGGAAACATCTCGAGGCTCGCTCAACGCTGAACTTGGACTCGACGTATCGCACTTACCGAGAGGATTTAGGGTTATTGGATGCTCGAAATTATTGCTTCAAAATCCCTTCGACGATTCGTCTCTGATCGTGGGTTGCAAGGGATTTCGGTCTCCTCGTCATCGTCGTGTTACAGTACTTTGACCCACAAGTCCATTCACTAGACGCTTTCCGTTAGGTCTCGATTCATTCAGACTTGAGCATCACTCCTTCTCCCCCCCCCCCCCCCCCCCCCCCCCCCCCCCCCGATCCTAAGGGACCATTCACTTGGACGTGAAACGAACGAGTCCTATTGATTGACATTGATTTCTATCGGTTTCTTGTGTCGTTGGTTTCAAGTATATGCGCAGTCGAATCCTTTCCATTCACTTCCAACGTTATCCCTGATGTGTTCAATGACTTCTGTGCGTGAGTGTAAGAGTCGATTTTCAGCGACTTTAGGATATAATGGAAACACAATTTTGTACCTAATCGCAACAGCGTGACAGAAAACGGTATGGAAGACTTGGAAGCCAATGAAGATTACACTCGGCGGATATTGGAATCGAAGGAAAAGCACATCGTTATTCGCGTAAGATTGATCGGTGTGGAGTAGACGAGAGGTGAAAGGTGAGTATAATACATCCGCATGAACAAGTCCATGTACAACCGAAGGCGCGACATTCAAAGATAGGCGGAGCAGGATACGCAAGAAGAGTATGTAAACCGGGTTCATCGGTACACAAGGTACTCTACTTGATATCCCGTGAGAGTTTCGACTGCACTTTTAGATTTCCGTTTTACACTGGCCAACTCTGCGCGCGCGCGTGTGTTTGAATGAGAAAAAGAAAGGAATAATTAAAAGAAGAAAAAAATCACCGCAACGAGAAAAGTAAAGGAGAAAGAGAAAGAGAGAGGCACGTGATCCGTACAAGTGCATCATCGGCTCTGTGTTTCCGCTGCGTGGTAAACTGGAACAATAGCTGATGGTGGTTGGGAGGAGGACGAGGAGGATGAGGAGGATTGGTGGATAAATCCCGCGGGATATATGTTCCGCAGCATCCCCTAATTAAGATTGGCCTTGTTTTAACATCCCGCACATCGCTGTGGTTGGTATATTTATACCTAATTCTACATGTGTGAGTAAAAGTATACACAATGATTTGCCGCGGTCGAAGAAGGGCAAGACCCTCAAGAGATTATTACAATGCTTACACCGCAGGGTGAGCAGTTCTTGTTTACACGCATAACTGTATATATATGACGTAGGTGTGCACGTGTGTGTGTGTGTCTGTGTGTGTGTATAAACGCATACACACGTCGTGCTTGTCCATCGTCGGGTGATTCATAAGGGGTCTCGAAAAATCGCGATCATAGAGTAATAATGGAAATGAAATGGACTCGATTGACTTCCATCCATTGGACCGTCCTAAGGAAAAGGGATGAAAAAGCATTTGGATCGAAAAGGTTGAAGTTAAGGTGTTCCGAATGTTGAAAAAGAAAGACATTATCATAGTTTTCAACTTACAGTGGAATGAATTTCAGGGTGACGAGTATCGAAAATATGACAAGTTACAGACGTCAAATGTTTTCTACTTCGGTACGGTCTATGAATGGATTTCAAACGGTCGGAACGTTACTTCTTCCAACCAGGAGAAACGATAACAGGTACTTGGGTTATTGGTAAGTAAGTCACGCGTATCTAATTGGATCGAGTATGATTCGTCTGATAAGTGACGCAAGAAAAGTGGCAGGTCATTTGATTTTCTACGACTCGTGTAGATTTCCATGAGTTAGACTTTGTATGCCTTGCGGATCGACGAGGTCAATTTAGTCAAAATACGATAATCGTCATCATTTCGTACGGTTACGCTGAAACATTCAACGTCTTATCTTGACCCTGAATAAAGGATTGAGGACAATTTTCGTGACACTATATTTATCTCCCGGTTATAAACAAGTATAAAAGGTTTACCTGTGATTATTATATCGTTACGACGTGGAATTAATCGAACCTGAAACTCTACACGCATCGAATTTCACTCTCCGATTGAATCCCTTCCTTTCTCTTCCTCCTTTCCCCCCCCCCCCCCTCCGCGTGTAATAATACGAATGATTCCCTTTTCGAGTTCTCATCTCTCTCGAGCGTCGAGGGACTTCTCTACGCATGCAGTTTGCAGTTTAGCATGTAAATTACACGCTATGGTGGTTTTGCAGGCTAGTTCAACGAAGGGGGTCACGCAGTGTGCCAATATGCTAAGGGCTGCCAACCGCCGCGCCCAACCCTTGTTGGTTTAGCTCCTCGGCACGGCGGGTAGCCACCGTTCAGGGGCAAAACAAAGCCTCGCTCCCCCCCATCTTCTACAATTCTACATTCCTTTTCATTCTTTCACTTACACGCATCACGCACCGCGCCTTTAATTAATTTCGCGTCTTCTTCTCAATTCGAGTCTCGTAAAAACTATGCTACATACACTTAATGTGTACTAAATTTCGCCAACTCTAAACTACAAGTATTTTGAATCACACTCAATTTTTTTGAACAGGTTATTCAAGATTTATATACAATCTTTGAGATATCGTTGTCGTTTTCTTTGCGCGTAATTCGACTTAGATGTCAATGTTGATGTTTCGAGAAGGGTTACGATGATTCCGCGAAAAGTGCAACTCGGTAATCTTCGGTTTCTCGGGTAGCTGAAAACGAATCCGTAGTCAGTATTTCAAAATTCAAGATGAAGGATCCAATACGGTGGACTAAAAATACAAAAATTGATCCTATTTGCTCATACAAGATCCGCCATTTTGAATTTTGGAAAATTTCTCAGATCTGACCGCGTTTTTCAAATCAGCGACCTCATGAACCCTAAGTGAAACCCAAGTTTCAAGGAATTTGGCTCCCGTACGGGTGTAAAAAAAAAAAAAAAAAAACGATAATTATCAACGCAGATTTTTTATATATATATACACATATTTAGGTTGTACCTACATGAAAATTTGTACACATTTATATGTACAAGCAATTCCGTCAACATATTCGCATATTCATGCAAATGTAACATGTATATGTATACATGTATATATAGTATAGACTTGTTTCACGTCTCGCATCCAAGGAGATCTTTGTACTCCGGGGATCAACACACACACACACGAGAAAGTGAACGCCTCTCATTCTGCGAAAGATGAAAATTACGAGCGGTCCACCTGTGTTTCACTTAATTATCCGACAAGCTAGCACGCGCATTGCGTTACAGGCGTATAAGTATATTATCTATACGTGTGTGTGTGTATTATCATATACGCATGAGAAACGGGACCGTTCGCAGTCGGTGAAAATATTATAAGCTTCGCGCCGCAGCATCGAGTTTATATATTATATACGTATAGGTATACAATCTATATGCATGCGCATCAACTTGCAGCGTCGGACGTGGTCCAACGTCCATAATAATTTCCTCAAGTTCTTTGATCGCGTTCTAAATATGCTAACAAATTTGTCAACGTGCACTGTCCCTTTTTATACCCCTCGACTTATAAGAATAAACATGTGTGTAATATACATATAACGCTTGGAAATTTCTCTTGCAAATTGATTCGACCCGTGATGGAGCAAAAGAAAATAAAAAATTTCATTTTCACTTCGCTTCCGTTGTTCTTTACGATTATTACTATTATTATCGTGGTTATTTTCTTTTTTAATTATCACTCATGTACATACATACCCTACATATTATGTGTTATACCTGTACGTGTATATAATAATTTTGAAATTTCCCAAGTTAAATAATTATATTACTATGCGTGTTTAACGTTACACCTATACATATACATATATATATATATATATATGTATGATTATATCATATCGAGAGAGAGAGAGAGAGAGATGAAAAATAGTTTTCAACTTTTAATAAAAAGATCCCAGTCAAGAAGCCAATTTGAGATAACGACCCGTTTTCTCCTCGACGATGCCGCCGTAGTCGCTTCTGCGATGCGATGCCGCTGCAGGTTCCAATCTCCTTGCATGATTATTAACGTTGGTATTATTATTATTGTTATTATTATCATCGTTATTATTAGTGTTTAATCAGGGCACGGTATTCCCTGGCGAATAAAACGCTCTAATGTGTATAATTCGTGCGGTAAAAAAAAAACGCATCGCGGATCACAATGTACATTAAACATATTGCAATAATATGATCACGATTTGATTTTCGAATAAGTTTATGTTTGTTGAGAAACCGTAGGTTAATTTTTGTCCGTATATAATAACGATGATAATTGTAACGACAACGACGAATGCAGTGTTTTTTTGTCTCTGTTTTCTTCAATGTTATGAAAATATAGTATGAATCCTTGAGATCGTTTTATTTTTTTCTTCGAACAACGGCCCGCAGCAGCTATGCTTAGCGCACCACGCCTTTATTTATAATTAATTCGTCAATTAATTTGACATGGCATGTTACATATACAGTATATATGTGTATATATATATATATATATATTTATGTAGGTTACATTGCATACACGTGAAACTATGTAACAACTCTCCTCCGTCAATGGTTTACACATAATACATAATTATAATGGTACATGGAGAAAAAGAAGAAGCGAGAGCAGTTCACGGAGTATATTATAAGCAGCAGAAGCAGCAGAAGCAGCAGCAGCGGCAGCAGCGGCGAGAATGAAGAAAAGGAGTTAAAAGAGAAGAGTTAGAGGACCAGTTCAAAGTTAAGAAGAGCCACGCAGAGGCATGCGACTGTATAACGGGTGTCGTTTTCAAATTGACGTCAATTGTATTTGCAATAAATAACCGAAATACCGCCACGCCGGCATGAAATTCAATATATGATATTCATTTTTTTTTGCTTGAATAATCAGCATCCCGTTTACGTAACTGCGGCAATAAAGATACCGAATGTAAGATGGTTCGATCGTTCACAGATTTTAAGAGAGTTCGTTTTTATACACTGCGCTTATAATGTCAGGATAATGAGAGGAGGAGGAGAAAAAAAAAATATATAAATAAATAAAAAAAAAATTGGAAGAATCAAGAGGGAGGAGGAAAAGGAAGGACAAGATTCCGGGGTAGGAAAAGAACAAGAATAAAGAATAAACAAAAAAAAAAAAAAGTCAAACAAAAATTACACACGGACCACCGCGTGTGCGGTAAAACAACGTACGACGGAACGGATTAACCAGCTCGATCACTTTGGGACTTGGTATAAAGGTATGTAAAAGCCGGCGCGTACATATTTCCAAGACCCTTTACACTCCGGCGTATGTGGGCCAGGTAGGTAGGTAGGAACATGCATACATACGTGATAGGTATGTATACTGAAGCGTACGCGTAGCCCTGTATTTTAATTGGTGAAAGATTATGTCGGGTCACTTTACGTGGGCGACAGAAAATTTAGTGATTCAAATCACCGTGCAGAGGGCGTTCGATGCTTTTTATTCCCCGCTCAACGATAATGTCGACATTTTTTTTTCAATTCAAAAGCGGGACGAAAGTGACAGATTTTTTTTTACCCTGAAACGCATTGGGCAGATGATCAGATATTTCGCGGAAATCCAAATCAGCAATATTTATTTGAATATTGGGACTTTGGTCGGAAATAAGGTCTTGTATGTAACGCGGGAATAAAAGTCGACTTTATTCCCTTGGTACATAATGTAATATTCTTTGATTCTTGTTTATCGTACCTGCCTGTGAAGGCTGACGCGAGGACGCGTTTTTACGAAAATTCCAACTGGAATTAAGTATGAATATTTTGAGAACTAAACGCCTCGTCGTCAATTAAACTTTTCGATAATACTTTACAGCAATCTTTGTTCCGATGTTTCGCGTCACGTATTATTGCAAAATGGTAACCCGGTGGAGCCTGCGCGTTTCCATGGTTTGTTTGACCGGAAATCACTCCGGTGTACTTGCTCACGTTTTAACAATGCGCATTGGGCCACGTCGTTACGATATTCTTCGTCTTCTGACTTTGGTTGCGCAACGTTTTAATGTATATTTAACATGTGTAATGCGCACAAACGCGGTGCTGCACGTTTCTTCTTCTTATTCTTCTTCTACTTCTCTTTTTCTCTTTCTCTGCAGCACTCTTAGAAGAAAGAGAAACAGAGAGACGGTGAAACAGACTCCAAATCCGAGATGAACATTTGCATTACGCATCAACGGTCGATTCGTCGATAATAGTTATAAAAACTGGTAAAAAATATGTACCCCAAGTTGAACTGGAACAAAGGATAAACTCCCCCCCCCCCCCCTCCCCTAGTTTAATTAAATTATATTATACAAAAGCTCTCACCCACAGAGATCGAACAAATCGTGATGTGAAAAAACCGGATCATACTTTATGACGAAGGAAAAAAGAATTATAGACAATTTCTTCTTTTCTCCGTTTTTTTTTTGACTTTTTTGTTTTGTCATTGGCTCGGATCAGACCGCGGATCTAACAAATCGTACGATAGAGAGAGAGAGAGAGAGAGAATAAAATATAGGAAATACTCGATCGATTCTCGTTATAGATTTTAAATCACCCTGTTGGAAGAACGAACTGAAACGAAACGAAAATAAGAGCTGCGGGTTATCTCGAATCTGGAGATCCTTTCTTGGGAGGCTACGAGGACGACGAGGATCGGGACAACGAATTACATGGCCAGTAAGCAGGAGCTGACCGGGTGCGTTGGAGGATCGGAAATCGGGGACGATCAAACGAGGATCAAACATCGAGGCGGATCAGGAACGCTCGGATTAGGTTATATGTCTATATCTTTTTTTTTTCTTTTCATTCCGTCGATTTTTTTTTTTTTTTTTTTTCGTACCACTGTTTTTTCCACTTCGATTCCCAAGCCGGTGTTTGCTGACAAAAATTTTTAGGAGATCGGCGAGCCGGAATGAATACACTTGGGTTGATTCAACGACGAGATAGTCACGCGCGTCGAGTATATGCGTATGTATAAAGTATTTTTATGAAAAATTTTACAAAGAATAATTCAACACTGAAAAATATTTAACAACTTCGAGGACTTGGATTTTTTTTTTTTTTGCAGAAACATTACTTCTTTTCTTTGTAAATCGTGAATTCAATGTTACAGGAAGTCAATGTCGGTGCAATTTTGAAAAATCGTACACTTCGGGATAACAAGGCGATATATATATGTATAACAAAAAAAAAGAAGTATAAATTAACTAGCCTTCAGAAATCATCTGCATAAGATTGAAGAAAATATTATTTTTAATAATATGAAAACAAAAAAAATAAAAAATTCACGTGGATCAATTCTATAAGTTCTTTTTTGTAATCTCAGTTTTTTCCCCCCTCTCTCAGTTCAGAAAAAAAAAAACGTATCGGTTCAAAAATCACTAGCCGCATTGAAAATAAAAATTATGAAGAAAGAAAAAAACACACAGCGACTTTACAAACCGATAAAAATCTGATCGAATCAGTCAACTTCAATTGAAATTTCAAACCAATCCTTGTGCCTGTCGTTTTTTTTCCGAAAGTATTGAAAAAAAAAAAAAAAAAGAAAAAAGATTAAGAACGGTACATGATGTAATAAAAATGACGAGAATTAAAATATCGAACAAATTTTTAGCCTAAAATTAGTAGGAACCAAAAACAGGCAAGAATGAAACGTAGAAATGAAAACAGAAAAAAATAGAAAAAAATCGACGAGTTTTGCACACAGAGAGTCGAGAAGTAAGGGAGGAAGGGAAAGGAGGCGAAATGAAAATATATGGGAAATGAACATAAATGAGGAGCTAGTTCGACAAGCGCCATTTAGCAGACGATGCAGCAGAGCATAATATAATGTTGGAGAAAAGTCTGATTAGATTTTTCTTATTGGAAAAGTTATTCTATCCGAGTCGATTGGCGTCGTATTCTGCAGGAATAACGTACGTGTATCTACGTATCTACGTATGTACCGTATTCCCCTCTCTTTGCACGCGTATGGGAATGTTTAATTTAGAGGAAAATTTCTCTTTCCTAAGTGACCAACAAACCCGGCCTTCTGTTTTCCCTCCTTTTTTTCTTTTTTCTCTTTTTCCTCCTCACTGATTACGCCAAGCTACCCCAATTACCGTGTTTACCATGCAAACTCCGGGTTATGTTACTGCCAATCTCTTGCTCGATTTCGTACCATCGCCACTTGATTTATCCCTAGCTTTTACTACTCCGCAGGTTTGTATAGTTTCGAAAATCGTGTCTTCTTCTTTTTACACACTTCGTTTTACATTTTTTTCCGAAATTTTATTGTTCGTCGTCGGAATAAGTCGGAGTAACAAATAAGAGAAGAAAAACTTTCGATTTCGGTCCATGTTTTTTTTTATTTATTTTTCCCAAGTTATACGGGGCGTTCCGTGCCAACTCGACCAGGTTTTGAACTTGACGCTTTCAATTTTATTTGAAATTATTCGCGCATCGATAATGAGATTCCTAATGTCACCAAAGTTTTTTTTGTTCGCGAATTTTACATGCAACAGTATTTGAGCAACGCGAACACTGTGCCAAGTTTCTTATGGATTTTTTTGTTTTTTTTTTCAAACTCTCGCTTCTCTTCCTCTCCTAAAATTATTTTACCAACGATGTTTGATCATCAGCATTTCCAAAATTTATCGATTTATACTCGCAACTAAAAAATCGTCGCGTAAAAAAAAAAAAAATTAGAAATTGGAAATTTCAGGGTTGTGAATACTTGTAAACAGTATGAAAAATTATCGTGTCCTCGTTGAAAACGGTGAGTTTGAAACGTGGTCGAATTATCGCGGAATGTCGCATATATTCAAGTAAGTATTAATATAATTTCGTTGAATGTTTGCGACGTATATCAAAGAGATCCGGGAGTCTCTTTGATGTCGAGCCGTTCGTCAATCGTTGAAAACGTCGGTTTAAACCCTCTTCCTTCCTTCCGTCTTTCCTTCATGCGTGCACCTTGCACTTCTTTTTCTAAATTTTCTTCTTCTTCGCCACTGCGAGTCTTTCGTTTACAAGCCGCGTCCGCTGTTCTTAGAAATATAATATATCATTCTAAACGCTTAGCATGCCGGCTATGCGTGCGGTATTTACGATTTACTTGTAGGTGCTAGAAACCGAAGCTCCGCTGCGTGGTCTTTCAAATTTCCCGCCAAAACGTAAGCGTTTCAAACGCTCCTACGAATACCGGGAAGCGAATCGTCGTCTTGTAAAATCGGCACACCTTATGGTATGATAATATCAGAAAAGGAATTTTGGAAACTATTTAGCTTTTCGATTTGAAGCCTGAATATAAAACAAAGAAAAAAAAGAAAAAAAACTTTCTACGATATGACAATGATAACGAAGTATTTTTTTTTTTTGTTAGTTTTGTCAAATTCCGTTCCTCTTCACCGCATCGTCGTTTTTCCATTTCCCGGGTATAATTAAGAGTTTTTCCTCGTTTCTTCCGGTTTTTCAACCTCGTAGAATCCGAGTCGCAGCCAGGCATCGGCGGCATGGAGGAAAGTAAAGCCTCGAGTTTCAGTTCGCGTTTTATTGGTGGTTCCCCCCTCTGTATAGGCATACGACGGTGAAACAAACGCGGTGCGTAGCGTTTCTCAAAGGCGCGTCGCTTAAAAACAGTAAAGTCTAGTTCAAACTCGCCTCGTAGTTATTACATACGTACGTATATATCTACCTCCAACTACGAACTTGGGTATAAATATCCAACGCCAAGTGAACGTCACGTATAACAGAAAATTTAATACAACTCTAAACGCTTCTGTCAATACCCATTGTAATTTACAACCTTATGTAAATTTAATTAAATTCTTTATAGGCACGTACGTATATTTATTCCTCTGCGTACGCACTCACATGTATACATCGTGTATTACATATACACGAAATGATGCGTGCCGAATGTAACGTGTAACTTTGGACACATGTCATTTTATACCGGGTGTCTCGATGCGAGCGAGTGAATTGATCAAATATAGGCGTGAATCGGTGCAACGTCAACTAATACATGATAATTCTCGCGAAGTATAATTTACATTCATTTCGTAGATTGAATTGTTAACTATTGACAAATTTCTATCGAGCATTATTTGTCTCAAGAGAAAATTTGGTATTACTAACGAAACACTTATTTTTCGCCATATCCAAATATTGTAATTTGTTATAACAGTAAATAAACTCTTTTCTCATTGGAGGAGAATTTTTTTTAATGTAAAAATGTGACATTGTGTTTTTTTTTTACGACACACTCTCGCTTACGACCGCTGTACATAATACATATCGTATAATCAGATTCTCGCATACTAAATACAAAATATACTGGAGGTTGATTAGAAACTATCGTATAGAAAGGTGTCAAAAATGACCATGGAATTTATATCCGCGCGAAAAGAGATATAGAAAAAAAAAAAAAAATAACATGATCAGGGTGGCAACAAATTTTTGGGAAATAAATTCCATGACATTTCCACTATTTCCAGGACTTAAAACCTACAATTTTCCCCGAATTTTTCCAATTCTCGTAAGTTACCAAAAACCTAAATCGTTCAGCTTATCAACTCTATATTCGGTTAAAATTCATTACGCATCGAAGGAAAATATACCGTACAAAAAAAAAGTCAGCTTAGGCCGACTTGTTTTCTCGAGGTAAAAAAGTAAACTTGTTACATCAAAAAATCACTTCCAATTCCCATGTTAGAAAACAGGCGATACTTTCAGTTTTTTCCATGACCAAATTATAAACATCCCTTAACAATTCCAAAAGTTTTCCAACGATCCCTTTTAAATACCCTGATATTATCGGGTTTTCCAGATTTTCCAGGTGTGTGTGAAAATTTCGCCATGGTGTTATAATTTTCTCCGAAAAAAAAAAAAAACAACATTTTGCAAGTATAAGAAAATGATGATACATGTACACTTGGGGACGATGAATCTGAGACGGCTAATTTTTTCCACTAGACAGTTACGTTGGCGACACTGAGAAACCCGCAGCGCCACGGTCGGCCGAACGCGAAACAAACTCGATCTCAATAAATGTTGGATCGACGCGTCAATTCTAAGGTTAGGTTCGACGGTCAAGGGTTATGTTACGTTTACCGAGATCGAGTTTGTTTCGCGCTCGGCCGACCGTGGCGCTGCGGGTTTCTCAGTGTTGCCAACGTGACTGTCTAGTGGAAAAAATTCGAGGTCTGAGACTCATTGTCCCCAAGTGTACGTGCCTAGATATAAGTATAAGATAGACGCATCATACTGACGGTGAGAGACGGTGAGGAGTGAAGTAATGCCAAGAGCTGTGCCTCGCAGGAAGTGCCTGGCTTATAAATAAGTCTATTTGCCAGTGCGGTTTCAAGTCCCGAGGAGGCGTAGGGCGCGTATAATAACGTTTTAGGTTGACGTCGTCGTATCAACGTATATTTCCCACACGTAAACGCGTCGCGGATTAAAACTGATTTGATGTTTAGGAAACGTCGAGACGTCTCTTCGACTCTCATTTGGAAAAAATCCTTGGAGCGCCGCTGCCGCAGAAATCCGAAGTCACGTAGACGTCGTCGTTCAACGTTTCAACGACCATAGACTCCGCATCGTCACTTTCAGGCCAATTTTCTTTCGCTTCGTGTAGAGAGGAATGCTATATGCCATCTACCTATATATAAACCAGCTTTACGGATATATCAAGGTCTTGACACCGGCTTAACACCGTCTTCGCACGCTTATGATGTGTGACTTGATGTAGACACCCGAAAACTCGCCGTCAGTTGTGTTACCGATGCGCACTCTGGAGGTGCGATATTTACCAAAGTGTGAAAAGGGAGGAAAGGGGGTAACAGGATATGACAAAAAAAAAAAAAAAAAAAAACGGAAATAGCTCGCTCGATCCTCGATTACATCTTTCTTTCTTTCATATTTTTACTTTCACCTTGCTCAATTTTCATCCCATCGTTTCTCATTCTTCTTCTTAATTCAATCTTATCGCACATTAATTGTCCAATATTATTTCATTCATACCCATCACATTTATTATGCTTCGAATACAGAGAGGAAATAAAATCCAGAAACTCGTCTACTCGAATCAGCTATACGATTTAAAAAATTATTTATCACACGGTGGGGAAATTTTTTTTCGAGTGATATTTATCCAGTTCCAATCAATAAGTACACCATTTACGAATTCGAGACAAAATCTTTTGTTCGTTTATTACCATCGATAATTTGTTGAATTTTCGTGAATTGCAAGTTGAAGTGGATAAAAAGAGAGTGAAATAGAGGGAGATATATGAAAAAAACGTGAATACAAGGTAGAAAAATGTAAAAATTTGTTGTACGGTAATTTAAATGTCATGAAAATTTTTTGCTACCTTCGATAAAAACTTCCTAAAAATATCGTAAGCATTAGGGGGGTGGAATGAGATTATGGGGACAAAGACGGGCTGCGACGAGAGAAGCGAAGAAGCGAGTGAGTGACGTCACGTCGCATACCATAGTTTACGCGATTTAACTCAAAATACAAGTGACAAGCTGAAAATGAAACGAATTTGAAAAGCTGCATTTGGGATTTGTAGAGAGAGTATAAAACAGATCGTGTTTAAGATTGAAAACTTTTTTTTCCCCACTTCACCTAGACAATAATATATGCATATATTTTTTTTTATTCCCGCCTATTTTGATCCTGTCATAATATATCGAAATTCGCATAGAAAAATGATCATAAAACACGTAGTAACGATGTGGATAAATATTTGTACATCGTACCGTGAAAAGTGATTCGAAGTTTGAGAATTTCAATGACAACAACGACGACGTCTTGCGCGCAGGGTGAATAATGAGGAACCTATGAAGAAGTATCAGACGGTGGGAAGAAAGCAACTTCCAAGAGATAACGTCATCTGTAAAGTTGGACAAATGTCGTTGCAGTGTATACAACGCTTCAAAGGGTTAGACTAGTGTGAAAGTAAATTACCTACGGTGGGTGCAGCACAACGCTCGGTAAAATGGAAGCAATTTTCACGAGAGTGAAGGAAAGAGGATGAAACACGAGAAGGATCAACTGATTTTAACCAATGCAGAAAGGGTCGCCGCATTTTTTAGATTAGACAAATTTTTAGTCACGGGGAAGACGACGGACCTCGTCGTCGCCTTCCTAGCCTTCTATTTCTCTATCTCCCCCCTCCCCCCTCCGCCCCCCTCTCTCTCTCTCTCTCTCTCTCTCTCTCTCTCTCTCTCTCTCTCTGAGCGCGTGTACATACGTCAGTCAAGACGACTCTATAACAGGAAATAAGAAGAAGAAGAAGAAGAAGAAGAAGAAGAAGAAGAAGAAGAAGAAGAAGAAGACGAAGAAGGAGCTCGAGGGCATCGCGGCATATCTTTTTGAAATATTAGTTTTCGACACCGGAATCGTCAGGTTGTGAGCTCTGACAATGAGTCACGTGGATTTGTAATGAGATAATAAGATCGTAAAACGGAGAGAACTCTTTCTCCTTCTTTCACCCCCGTTATTTTTTATTCCGTCAACCGCGTCACTCTCTCTCTCCCTCTCTCTTTCTCTCTTTCTGGTTCTGCTTCTTCTTCTTCTTCTTCTTCTTGCGGTTAAATTTGGCTTTTCCCTTCTGGCCTGCACTCGGCGGGCTGCGCCCGCTGCACGCCCATAACACGACCCAACTGATAAACCGTTTTACGATTTTTCGTAGAAGGTGTGTGTATATAATACACCTATTACTCGACTCTCGAAAATGTCCGACTGCTAAGCGAGCCTTTCGCCGACTGAGAGGAGAGGAGAGGAGAGGAGAGGAGAGGTGAGGCAGGCTTAGGTATACCTCACACGCTATCCTTTATACTCAGGCCAAATCGTTGCAGCTAGAGCTACGTGCCAAATTGCTCCTTGATTTTCTCCCGACGCCGCCACCGCCGCTAAACGTATCGCCGTTTAAGGCTCCGCCGTCTTCATAATTATATACTCACGACAGGAATTGAAAAACGTTCAAAAAGAACAGCTACACTAATTGGATCTATAAAATATTTGACAATTTTTTGTCCCGCAGATTTTTTGTACAATTTAATAAGCTCCGCGACAACCCCCCCTCCCCAATATTATTGGGTGCGGGTCGAAACTTGGAATTAATTTTTCGTTATTTTATTTTTGTTAAAAATCACTATTTTGAAAGAACCAAGTGTGTGTTTTGTTTTGTAACGGTTTAGTGAATTTCAAACCGTTCGAAAATCGCAATGTAACGGTTTTTCCTCGGCACGAGTCGTTACGGTAACGTTACCAACTTCAGGACGGTGAATGTTTTATCACGTTCTAGTACAACAAGAGCAATAAAGGAAAAAGGACGATACGGCAAGACGATATATTTTTCACTAATTTATTCTCCCTGCAGTGACAATTAAGCGTGGTTCTTATCTGCTCGAGGTATATTACAAGCAGTATTCGCGAAATACTCTCGAGGAGACTAAAGTGATCCGATCAGGTTGGTTGGTTCCTGTAAAGAGCTGAGAGCATTAAACCGATATCAGCAGCGAAGCTCGCTAATTACCCTGCACCGAACACCGTATCGCGATTAATACTTAAAAGCGATAAACCGCGAGGCTTTCGAAGAGCCTGGATTTAAGGCTGGTAGTCGTGTAGCGACAGCAACGCCATCCGACGGATAATCGTGAGCACTGTATTCCTCAAATAATCAGAGTTTTATTACTTGTAATTTATAAACTAAGTCTTTTAGTAATCCCGTATATAGACAGCAGAAAGCAAATAATTTGAATACCCCGCGTAATGTGCGCACTTGCGACGTTGCCAAATGTCCAACCTAACCAAAATTACAATCGGATTTCTTTTTTACCTTTTTACATCATGTTTTTAGATATTAAATGACGGACAATGTTTACAAAAATTTTTATACGTCATTCCTAAATATCAGTTTTACCTTGTTCAAGATTTTTTCCCCACCCTAAACATTTTATTCTAAAACACCCTAACCTAACCTAACCTAACCTAACCTAACCTAACCTAACCTAACCTAAAACCACCAATTCGAAACTATCACTTTTTATCCCAGTAACTATCTACACGATGTAAAATAGCTCAGCTTTGAAATCGAAAAAAACTCAGTGACTAAACGGTAATAAAGGTACAACATTAAGTTCTCTTCGATCGAGTAAAAAGCATGACGTCGATCGTCTTCATCCGCGTTCTTGAAGTAAAATGAAAAAAGTAAAAAACAAATTCTCTCGAGGGTTTTAAAAGTCCCGAGAAGTCTCGGGGTGGAAGTTTGAGCTGATAAATAGCTAGCTTCAAGACACTCGGATGAAACATTCCGCGGCAGTTGCAACGCAACAACTTCACCTCGGTTGTTTTCACCCGTCACTCAAAAGATCCCGATGATTTACGGGAAGAAGCATAAAAGCCGAAATCCCTCCGGCCGTTTTCGAGCAGGGAATTACGCGAAAGTGCGGAAAAGAGCCGCCCTGCTTTCCGCGCGCCATAACCTATCAGCTTTCCCGATTCGTCGAACCGAGAAGGATTCCCGCTCTTCTTCGGGATTTTGTGAGGAGATGGGAGGTGAAGCGGAAGATGAGGAGTACGAAGGGTAGAGGAGAAGAGAAACATCTCATGTGCGATGTGGGTTTTCGACTAAAAAAGTGTTCGCCAAAAAGTAGCAAATACTGGTTCAACAAGTCACCAAAATGGCGCTCATAAGCAATCAGTGTTCGATGTGATTGGCGCTTTGCCGAACTTTTGCTACAGAAACGCCATCTTAAGGGATAATTTTAGTGTAATGGTTCGAAAAATAGCTAATTTTCTGCAATTTCTTTTTTTTTTCGATGGTTAAAATACGCTAATTGGTCTGATTTTTTTTTTTTTTCAATGTCAAATCAAAGCAAGAGCGAAGAACAGAAAATAAATTTTTACACGATTACTTTTTTTTTACATGTTCCTTTAACGGTTTTCTCGAAACGTGATTTTTCAAACCGGTGGACACACTCAAAGAAAAAGTTTCCAAAGAAAATGGAAACTTTTTTTCCCCCGAAATCTTCATATGTTTTATTTTGAACGAAAAACTGTAGAAAAAATACGCCAACTTGGATACTATTTTTTCAAACGACCGCCATTTTTTCGATTTTGACGAAAAAAAAAAACCTCCATAGCAAGATAGCGGCTTTTATACTGATTAATAATCTTTTCACTTTTGTTTCAGTTCATATTTACTGTCACCACGCGCCTCGTCCACAGCGGGGACCACTTTTTTCCGAAATCATTATAAAATAAGTGTAAAGAAAGAAAGAACATTAAACATAAACGTTTAAAAATTTATCTTCTGTTCTTCACGATTGCTTTCATCTGACGTAAAAGAAATCAGATCGATTAGCGTATTTTAACCAGAGATAATCAGCTATCTTTCGACCCGTTGCACTATAAGGAGGGTTGATCCTTTAATTTGCCTCTACTCTACCGACACACTTTCCATACACAGAGATAGTCCTCCTCCTTATACCTCTTTCTTTCCACCATAAAGAGGAGGAAGGAGACGGAAGGACGGGGAGATTGGGAGATTGGGAGATTCTACCGATCCCGGTTTCGCGCATTGTCAGAGATTGCACCGCCTGCTGCTGCTGCTGCAGCCTTGAGTGGATTTTCCGACAGAATTGCATTGCCCCTGATATTAGGTACGGGTATACGTATAAGGTAGACCCGAGACCACCTGGCGCCGCTTGGTTCGTACATGCATCCTCGCCTTCTCATTCACATTGAAGAAGACAAGACACTCCGTTTGAACCCAATACCTCTGAACCCAACCTCTTCTTTTCTACATACCCGACTTCGCAGTCTCCATGTACGGTGAAAAGACACGACCTTATCTTTTCCCGGAGGCGAATCAGAACGTTCGACGTTTCTATTATCCATTATTGCCTCGGACGACTCGGATCTGCAGAACTGATTCCTATCAGCTTACGATTTTTATCATCGTTATTGAGAAGTTCTTCGCGCGTGGAAGATGCACGAGTTCAAAATATCCCGATCACAATAATGTTTTGAATTCGTTATAAAATATGTGACATTTTCCCATCCTGTTATTTCTAATTCGCGTTAACCAATATAAGCTTTTCAAGAATTGCAGGGTCACCACTAAATATCCATCACGAAATTTCCTGGCTTTTTCAGGTTATTCGGATTAAAGTCTTATAACTTTCCCTGACCAATTCGGACAAATTGGTTGTAGAAAATTGATAAAAATATATGTATTTTCCATATAATTTTTATGTTTTTTGTTTTATGAAAGTACGAACCGTCACTTGGGTCGGACTGTCCCATCTAGCCGATGCGCGCAAACGTTTGTGAAGTAATATTTAGGAATATTCAAAGTTTGAAGAGAACCTTCCGCCGATGATAAAGAAAATATGTATCCCGTCTAATTTATCTAAAGCTTAAAAAAAATTGCGGGACGTGTTTGTAGGAAGAGAAAACATATGGCAAACGATTCTCTGACTTTTCGCAAAAACCCCAGACGTTTCCCCAACTATTCCAAAATTTCATAATAATTCCATGACATTCCCTGACCAGTGGCCACCCTGTAACCGTCAGTGCGCCAGTGGTCACGTTTTCACCTGCACAGACATCGGGGTCGAATGGTAGTGCAAAATCCGGACAAACACGATATCTAAAATTGAGTATGTAACACGCAGAACTTTCGGTATAAACAGTAGCGGCAGGGGTTGGAAATAGGCTGGGTTTTATCCCAGTTTGGAAAACTGACATGAGTCTGGCAAACAGTGGAGCAGGTATAATACACGTAGGTATGATAGGCGTGTACATACACGCCGAATATGGCTGGAGGCGTATGGCAAGAGAGAGAGAGAGAGAGAGAGAGAGAATTGGTGCCCCGTTTCATGTTTCATCCCGAATATGGTGGAAGCAAAATAACACAATAGAGCTGGGAGGCAACCCCTGTGTTCTCCATACACGTTTAATGCGGCATTATATATGTATACATAGGCGCGGAGGAGTACAAGGTACATGAGTCTGCGCGTGCATGTCGGGAATGTAATGCGGGACGGGAGGCAGAGAGGAGGCAGTAATTAGCGCAGAGGGTTAGTTAGCTACGGGCGGGGCCTGGGGTGGCCAATGGCGTACCGCGATCTCCTCATCCTGTGAAATACACACACTCTCTCTCTCTGGACGATGCATGTGCCGTGTGGGTACCGGGATGTACGTTGGGTTGTACCTTGTAATGTTTTCCTAGGTTGCGCGACACGCAAGGACACGAGGCGTTCACCTGTTATAGCATAGTTGGCACTGCACGATCACGACGAATCATCGCGAGATAAACAGAATCCGCAATTACAGCCAGCTTAAGATCCGATGGGTTGTTCTTGGTCCCGGTTTTCCACGACAATCGAGAGGAGGTCGTCTTATGGTCCCGTTTTGACGATCGTTCGGAACCGCGAAGGAAGGAGAAAAGGAAGGAAGGATGAAGGATCCTTGGTCATGAACTCGGAATTGATCATTCGTGACGTTCGTGAGGATGAAGTTAGTAACGTTACTCCTACAATGCATGTTTGGGATAACTTCATTTGAGATTTGATAAACCGTGATAAACAAAGCATAGTCATATTTTTAAAAGCCAGCTCTTTGACTCTTCAAATATTTCATTCGGAAATTGTACTGTAATTAAATCTGCAGAATATAAGTGATTGGATTACCAAAAACTGTTTCCAATGTTTCGTCGCCGTAAGAACATGGATTTCAAACTCGTCAGCATTGATCTTCTTACCTCGAAATAAGCAGGAAATGGAAGGGAAACTAGACTTTGCTTAAGCCTTTTCGGAGGAAATGTAACGAGCATTGCATCATTGTTGTATTAGAGGGAAATCAGAAAAACACTATATGCTTTTTGACTTTGGAGTAAAGGATGCAGTGAAATGAAGATCTCAAACATCGTAACCTCTCACCGATCAGTACGCAAAGAGTAATGATTGAACAACTATTACATGGTGACCAGTGATCCTGAAAACTATCCTTGAATTTTTCTTGTCTTTTAATGTCCTTGACTAACGTGCAAATGTCCTGGAAATGTCCTTGACTTTATTACGAATTTTTTACTGGGCACCACGTGTATTACATTTTTCTACCTTGAAAAATTCGAAATACAAGCCACATTTTTCATAGGACTTGTAAATTTAACGCAAAGTTAGAAGAATTTTCGCTCCATAACATGATCAGAAGCAATTTTGTAGATTCATTTACCTCAGCATCGTTAATTGATCGATTCATTCGTCATCTACAAGCTTTCGTCCTCGTCTCGAGCACCTTGAGAGAGTCCTTTGCATAGACTCGAACAGCGTAATTAGGAGACGAGATAGAAATGATATTAGATAGCTAGGATACCTTCCATAGCTGGGCTCCGCAAGATTTTGCAGGATTCGTTGAAGAGTTGCGGAGTTACCGAGAACGAATACGCGGCACGGAGTTTTTAATCTAGCAGTTTCAATGGTAGGGGATTTTGCGCAGTTAAAAAATTCATGAAACAATTCGGCGAGCGAGCGCATTGACGGAATGAAGTGTGCGGGGCATTGCATGGCCATTGAGCATATTGAAGTGTAGTTTTTATGTTTGTTGTATACACGCTGTGGGGATGCGGTGCACGTACAATATTTGCTATTTGCTCGAGTTTTATAACTGTTACGTTTGTACCGCAATCCTCCCCACGTCGCGTTGTCGCGAATGAAAATTGCTACATCTTCAAATTCATCGCCAAGTCATTATACCCTGCAAACGACCCTTTTCTCGTCTTGATATTCTTCCCTGAAACTGCAGGCTTCTTCCTTGGGTACCTTGGTTTCGTTCACCCTCCGTACACAAGCAGTCTGCAGTAAAGCTTGGAGATCATTCATTTCTACACACAGCAGAGTTTCGAAAGTAGGAATTTTCCGCATTCCGTCGTTCATTCCGTGAGTAAATAAACTGAATTCCCAGTTTCCGGCACAAGTGTCTCTGAGAATGATTCTGGAAAAGGTGTGGAAGCTTCACCGCCATTCGAACGCGACGCTGTAACGCGTGCGTGGAAAAGAACGAAGAGAGAAGAAAAGCAGTAATAGTCGAATAACCGAGCTTGGTTCACATCGTGCAGGAAAATATTTTAAATTCCTGATGGTGAAAATAAACTGAAAGCCATTCAACTGTACATAACACACTTTCCACGTCACATAAAAGAAACCGTTGAGCGTCGATGTCGAATGTCATTCGTTTTAAAGAATATTTTACAAAAAATTTTCCAGAAGACGATAGTGTACAGACTTCTTGCTAAATTTCGTGCGTTCACAATATTTAAAATGATTTCTGCGGTTGTTTTTATTTTGAGAAAGTAATTCCGAAGCAGATGACGAGTGTACTTGTAAGGTACGTCGAGCAAGCCCCGAGGATTCGCATGTATTAAAAATACACTAATTACATCACTAGAGATCGCGATGAGAGGATGACGAAGAATGAGGTAGCGGAAGAAGGCGGAGGAGGAGGAGGATAAGAGCGAGGTTAAAAATAGGGGGTGAAAAAGAAGAAGGGGGAAAAAAAAAGAGGCGTTGGTTGATTCCCGAAGCGATTCCTTGCGATACTCGTTGGTGCAAGAGCATGAATAAATAGTAGGGTATGAATGTAGGCTGCGGGTACGTGCGTCGACGGAATCGTTGGCCGGCTGTTCGTTCATTGGCCCGTCAGAGCATAAAGGACGGGGGTTGGCTGTTCGAGAGTAGAACTCTGGATGCACGGACGAAAGGCTGAAGGGGTTCGCCGTGTATGAAGCGGGAGCTGGTGTACGGTTCCGTTCCTGGATAGCCCTGCCGGATGACGATGATGATGCTCGAGAAGCATGTGAAGCGCGTAAGTCATGCATGCGCGCTCGCTGCTCCGAGTGTCCACTTGAAAAATCGGAATAACCCTTGCTCGCTCGAATATATCTCGCTTGTTAGCGGGGAGTCCTGAGTTTCGCCATTTTCGCGAGCCTTGAGTCCGAAAAACAAAGAGGGTGAACGGAAGGAAGAAAGGGGAGAAAGGAGAGCTTGTAACGAAATGGCGGGCTATTCAAACGAGAAATTAACAAGCGGAAAACATCGAATGGCCCGATGAACGAGTTTCAACTTGGTAACGTTGCCTTAACGACGTGTGTGTTTAGGAAACATCGTTACTTCCGAACCTTACGATCGTCCGAAATTCAGCGAGTCGATCGTAACGAAGTAAAGATGTTCATATTTTGGAACGACGACTCTTTAGAAGTTCTTTTAAAATTGTACAACGGGTTATTCCATCACGTTTCACGTGACTTCAACGTGACGGCCTGGAAGGAGAACGAGAATTATTGCTAAAAGGATTTTGCTGGGAGTGTGCAGGAGCTCAGTTCTGAATCAAATTGAGTCAAACCAGTGGACCAGGTTTCTTCCAAATCGGTCAATCCGTTCAAGTTGGTAACTTTAACGACGCACATTTAGGAAACGTCGTTGCTTCGGAACCTCAGGATCGTCCGAAACTCATCTAGTCAATCGTAACAAAGTAAACATGTTCATGTTTTGGACAGACGACTCTTTGGAAGTTTTTCTAAAATTGTACAACAAGTTATTCCATCATGTTTCGTTGGATTCACGTTGCCAACTTCAACACGGTATCAGCTCTACGTCGGGAAGAACGGAGACCAAAAGTCCATTGATTTCTTCGATTCTTCGCAGACTTGAAGTGAAAATTCAACTCATACGATTGGTGGTAGTTACAAGATAGTACAAGGAGTACCGGTCGAAGTTTTCCTCTTTTCTTCCAACTTGTATACAATTCCTTGGTATTACTAGCCCGCATGACTTGGACCGCAAATCTCTTTGACCAGGTATTACGTACATCATATCCATCCAGGCTGAAATAACGATCGCGATATGCGATAGATAGAGAAAAAGTTTACCAAGTCATCGGACGTTGCGAGGTTTTGCAATAGATCCAAGCGCAACAAATGAATTTTAATATACTAGCTCGAGCGGCAAAAGAACGTCAGCGAGCAACAAACAACGTAACAGAGAATATCGGCGAGCGTCCCACTGTGAAGAAAATTGCTTTCCCCATTGAATGGACTTCCCGTTGAGTTTCCGAATAGGTTGAGAGAATTTCTCTCTCTCTCTCTCTCTCTCTATCTCTTAACTTTCGATCCCCTTCCCCCTCCGCCCCGCTTCAGGTATTACGGATAGGTATACGAACGTATATACAGCCAAGAGGTAAGAGATCATTTGCGATTCGATGGTCCCGCTCGCTATAATAAAGCGTCAAGCGTCTTCCCTGTCTGCATGAGAGTCGTTTTAGGCAGATAACAGATTGTCAATAGCGACGTTAATGCCGCCGCTGCTGCTGCTGCTGCGGTATGTGGATAATAAACACTTCAACGAATAATAAATTTCATAAATTTATGTAAAAGTATTGTATTATTATAGGTTTATACCAATAATAAATAATAATAAAACACTTGAATGAATAATAAATTTCATAAATTTATGTGAAGTTATTGTACTATTATATTATTATGATACCGTGCGCTTATAGCGAACGGCCTTTCGATTTTTAATTCAAGAATTTTCTCTCTCTCTCTCTCTCTCTCTCTCCGTCTCTCGAATTTTTATGTACAATATATTTCTTAAAACGGGATAAAAATTCTTTTTCGTTAGAGGTTATATTTTTCACGGTGTAATTATATTTAATCTTACAGTATTTGACAGATATTTTGAATACCAAATCGATTATACATTTACACATGCACAGCGTTGTACGAATATATAAATTTTTTAATCAATATAAAAAAGAAAATTAGTTTCCGAAGATCGTATTGATTGAAAAGTGAATTCATGGTCTGTGATAACGATTTTACAATAATACTGATCGAATTTTACGTAAAGAATGTGATAATTTATCCAAATCCGCAGAATTCGTAATCGTCTAAAATCGAGAGAAATTACGAGGATTAAGTTAGTAACTTTACCGTAACGATGCATGTTTAACAAAAAATCGCTAATTCGCACCTTCGCGACTTTCCGAAGTGAAGTTTAACCGTCGTAAACAAAATATAAACCGATTCTGAAAAGCCAACTCATTTAATCAAAGTCGTTTTAAATTTGATAGTAATGATTTATTCTTCCTCCCGATGTATCGTTAAGTTAACGTTACTAACTTCAGGCTCTCGGGAAGTTTCACGGTAAATTGTGAATCCGCAAATGTACTCGACGAATGTATTCATTACGATGATTATTATCAACACGATACGATACTTTCACGGAGTTGTTGCCGAGCTGTTCGTAGGCAGCAAACTAGCCAATGACGTAACCGCACAGCGATGCAAACTACGCATGATTTGGTCTCTAACCACCTAAAGCGCGACATAACCGCAAGGACGCGGAGAGAATCAGGAATGCACGGGGAGTCTGGAGGTCCCTGCAGGAGCAGGACAAACTCCCGTGGGTGTTTAATATTAAGAGACGAGTTAGCAGTCGCCCCTCGTCACATACGTACGTCATTTGGGTTACGATACGGGGATGCGGAGAGAGAGAGAGAGAGAGAGAGAAGGAGAGAGATATTGCAGGATGAAGAGCATTTGCCACTGTTTTGTATAATCCTGCAGGACGATGCAGTAAATGCGAAAAAGATGCGGGGTGCAGTAGGGTGGAAAGATATTTAGAGGTCGCTACCAGTGATTGTAATATTTGTTATTTATTTTTATGCGTATGCCTTACGAACTTATATATATATATATATATATATATATATATATATATTAGGGTGGTCCTTATTCAGGGTGTTGACGAATTTTTGCCAGACCATCCCCCAAATCAACTTCAAATAATTCGAAAACAATCGCCTAATTTTTTCAGATTTTTACATCGAATCAAAGACAGTCCGCATTGTGATCGAAGTTTCTTATGGAAATTAACACGGGTGAAACTTTTTTTTCTCAGTATATATTTTATTGCAAGAGTAATGATGTTCCAAATAATCTGTAACCGCGAAGTTTTGGTGAGAATTAGTGCTACTGTCTGGGAAAAAATACACATCGTCGTACGACGCAATCTAGACGAATTGCACAACCTCGAAACCTGACTTTTCTTTTATTTAGAGGAAGTGCAATTCGTCCAGATTGCCTCGTACGACGATGTGTATTTTTTTTTCCATACAGCATCACTTGTGCCGACTAAAACCTCGCGGTTACAGATTTTTTTGAACATTATTACTTTCGCGATAAAATATATGGTGCGAAATAAAGTTTTTCTCACGTCACTTCCATAAGAAGCTTCGATCACAACGCGGGCTATCTCAGACTTGCTGTAAGAATCTGAAAAAATTTGGCGACTCTTTTCAAATGATTTGAAATTGATTTCAGTGATGGAGCGGTAAAAATTCGTCAACACCCTAAACAAGGACCACCCTGACACATACGATAGTTTATTTCTTTCGTATCACGGTCCAATCAATCGTTCACCAATCAACGTCAAACCGCGCCTAACAATTCCGCAGTTGGCTCTTCTCGTCTATTATCCGAAAGATTAATCCTCTCGGAGAAATTTGGATAGCAGTTTTTGCTACCGAAATAGGAGTATCGCGTCACGTTATAATGTCCATGTTTCGTTTTCGGTACTGATTTTTACAAACAACGATTAATCGGACCACGATACGAAAAAAATAAACTAACATATATATATACATATATACTAGTCCGTAAGGTGTAGACATAAAAAAAAAAAAAAAATAAAAAACATAACAATAATCGGTAGCCAACTCTAAATTTTTTCTACCTCCTCCGGGTTTTACGAACAATGTTTTTTTTCAGTATTTGTCACAAATTTTTCGAGTGGCACCTTAAAAAAAAAAAAAAAAATTTTAAAAAATGAATCACCCTAAGGTGTGACGGTGAGGGGTGTTCGTAGGGGATGCGTTTCTCTTTCGTTATACATTACTTTTCCTCCTCGACCTCCTCCTTTTTTTACGATGCATGCAGGTGATTTCGGGGATGCCCCCGTGAGTCACGATCGACGCTATTCCGTATAGACATACATAGGCGAAGAAGGCAAAGAAGAAGAAGAAGAAGGAGGAGGAGGAGGAGGAGGATGAGGTAGGAAATAAACATGGTGTAACGTGTGGCGGAGGGAGGAACGGCTGAACAAGGGTAAGTTAACTACCTTGTTGAACGCGAGGAGAGATATACGCGTCCGTAAGGGTATAAGGTATGTTATATGTATGGAGCTACCTTCAGGTTATATTCTCGAGAGGGGGATGCGGCCGATCGACTTCTGCCTACTAGGGAAGAACAAATCCCGACGACGAACCTCCGCGAAGGTTAAACACGCGAAAAAACGTGCGCGAGACGATGTTGCACGTATATTGTATATACTGTACCAACCCCGTGTGTAAAATAATTGTTGGAAGAATCTTGTCTGCGTCAATTTTTATCGGCGTAAGTGTAGATAAAACTGATGGAAAAAAAAAAATAAATGTCAATATTGCGAATGGCCGATATATCGGAAATTTCAAACGTGCGGAAATGAAATAACGAAAGATTTCGGAACCGTTCGTCTTTCGTTATTTTATTTCCGTGACAAAATATCGAGACTAAAATGATTGCTTTGAAAATTTAACGGACGACGTTAAATCAGTTCAATTTCAAAAATCTGAACACACTCTGCACTTTTTTTAAAAATAGTTTACTCAATTTCGGACGATTCTACAGTTAAGAAATAAACCATTTTTCTTTAAAAAGAAAAAAAAACAACCAACAATTCGTTAAATTGTAACGTTACGAATTTGACTCTCTTTACCAAGAAAAAATCAAATAAAAAATTCGACACTTATCGCAACTCTTTTTCTAATCTTTTTTCAATCGTCTAACCCGCCCGCCGTGTAATTTTCTCCACGTATACACGTATACGTGCTGTAGCATACTTGTAAAACAAATTCAGGCCTAATATTCATGGGCATGTAATAACTGTTAGTAACAATTACACTTGTGTTATTACAGCGGGCACGCGCGATTCCGAATGCGATGTGTACCATCACCCCGACTATTTTATTGGCTGGTCGCGTGCACAGCTGCGATCAAATTAAGTTTCGAATCGATCGCTCTCGCATGTGTACAACAATATATTTTATATATATATATATATATATATATATATATACATATGTATGTATGTATGTACACAAACTAGGTATATTTGTAACAATACATTTACGTATCCGACTGTCGCTTCATCACATGCTCGCATGATGATGCATACCCATTTATTTTAACGTAGTTCATCATCATCATCATCATCAGCTGTTGCAATGTCAAAGCTTCGCGACGACGGCGATAATCGTAGCTTACACCACATTGCTATCTGTTACAAGCGTCTTGTTTGTGGATTCTTATTTAATATTCCACAGTCTTTAGAGAGACTAATTAATCAATCAGGTGTCGAACACGATTCCGACGAGCAATGTTTATCGAGTTATTATGATCACTGATTGAACATGTGTATGTATGTGTATATATATATACACACGTATATACGACGATTTGTCATTACTGTAATCCTTCCTTCCATGCCCCTCTTAGCTAGTTTCTTCGTTACTGGCCAAGGTATATCATATATACATACACACAGAGAGACGTAGAGTAAGTCGTCGTCGTCGTCGTCGCTTTCGAAGGTAAAGAGAAGAAGAAGTCTCTCCTAGGAAAGAGCTGCAGCAGTTTACCCAGTATATGTATATACAATTTTTTTCTTCGCCGTCGTCTTCTTCTTAAAAATGTCTACATACATACATACATACATACATACATATATATATATATATATATATATATTTTTTTTTCGTAATCGTTTTTTACCACATCCTCCTCCTCTCCCTCTCTTCTCGACTTTGTCCAGGGTCCGTTTGAGTCGTCTGGATGATACACATGGACAGACACGGGGCACAGACAGCAGGTTCAATAGCTAGAACGCGACTTGCGGGCGCATGTGTATAATAGATATTTGTACATTCTCGTCCGCGTCGGTGTGCAAGCATCCGTGCATGTACAAGCGGCAGGGATGGAGAGGAAGAGAGAAAGAGAGGGAGAGAGAGAGAGAGAGAGAGAGTGAAAAGAGAAGGGCGGCGATCCACAAACCCGTCGGTTTCGAGTCGAAATCATTTCGAAATAATTCAGGGGACAGAGAATATTCCCTTTTCTCGATGCAGGCTCGACCGACGGATATAGATTTGTGTTTGAGTTGTTCATCCCTGCCGCATATATACATGGTGGAATATGCGCGACACCGCAGACCTGCACTGCTTCGTAGGAGTTATTTATGATGGATTAGGACAGGTTTAGCCCGTGCGTAATTTATGTTTTGATCCTTGTACTGTACACACAAATATACACACGCAAACACACACACACACACACACACGGGCAAACAGATATATACGCGTTGCACATACGCGTCAACCTCTTCGGAATGTTTTTTATTTCATTATATACGCGCGTGTGTCGCGTTTGCTGTTGGAAAAGAAAAAAAAAAAAAAAAAAAAATGGAAGAGATGAGATGAAGAGGGAAATCGGAGACGATGAGACACAGGTGATATTCGTGGTGGTCGCTAAATCTTCGTCGCGAAATTCCCCGACTTTTTACAGGCTTTTCAGACAAGAGTCTTATAATTTTCCCTTACCAATTCGGACAAACTGGTTGTAGGAAATTGATAAAAATATACCGTATATTTCGTATAATTTTTTTTGCTTTTTGTTTTACAAAAGTACGAACCGTCGCTCGGGTCGGATTGTCCCGTCTAGTCGATGCGCAAAATCGTTTGTAAGGTAATATTTAGGAGTGTTCAAAGTTTGAAGAGAACCTTCCGCCGGTGGTAAAGAAAAATTGTATCCCATCTAATTTATCCGAAGCTTAAAAAAAATTGCGGGACGTGTTTGTACGAAGAGAAAACGTATGGCAAACGATTCTCTGACTTTTCGCAAAAACCCCAGACGTTTCCCCGACTATTACAGAATTTCATTAAATTCTACGACAGTTCCAGGTTTTTCAAAATACCCTGATCAGTGACCACCCTGTGAAACAATGTCGCAATGAAATTCATTTGCATCCCAAATACCGGTGCTTCTATGGTCTCTGGAATGACTCTGATACAGAATAAATACCCGTAAGAAAAAAACGTGCGTCATTGACTTTTCTGCGCGACGTTTTGCAGCTCTTGGATTACACTTTGGTGTCGATTCATCACCTTTTCTATTTATGATCCTCGAGTTTGCACGACAGTTTTAAACCGAGTCTAGCCACCGAATTACATGAGCATGAGTTTTGACCCCGGGGTAAAACTCGAACCGAACGACAACGATACAGGTGATCGAAAAAAATGGGAACCATCACGCCGTAAGAAGAAGAAGAAGAAGAGGAAGAAGAAGGAGAAGAAGCGGCGTATAACTACATAGCCGGACGGCAAAGGAAAAAGGTCTGAAAGGTCTTCTCCTCGACTTTTCACCACCCCAACAATCCCCCGGCACTTAATATGATCCAGAAAACACGTTCACCCAAAATATGCATACAGGTATAGGCGATAAGAAGAATCTCGAGTCAGATTGGCTTGGGTTGGGTATCAATATTATCTGATTGCGGATGAATAGTCGTGATATTATTATTTCGGGGACTCGAATGAATAATAAAAAGTCGACTGGAGGCGATTTGTCCCACTCTTGTTCTGGGGGATAATTTTCGCGAGAATAATGTCGGTAACGTTACCGTAACGATGCATGCGTAAGAAAAATTGCTACTCAATTCGTATCTTTATCCGAGATTTGGCAAATCATTATTTGACAAAATGAACTTCGATATTAAAAACCAATTTCTTGAGGGTTATTTTAAAATCCCAAATAACGATTATTTTTTAGCCTCAGGTTTCGTTACTTTGACATTATTACAAGATAATTCGGTTTTAATAATAATAGTAACAATGTCAAAAAAGTTGTTCGTAAATTGTTTAAACAAAAATTTGTCAAATTACGAATGAAATTTTTCTCAGTGCATTTGTACAAACGTCTGTAAACGAGAAAAGAGGACGTCGGTTCGCGTGAAACGTTTTTCGCTAACTTGAAATTGAGAGGTAAAGCCACTTGTCGTTGGCGAAGCCGCGTTATTACAGGCCTAACACACACAGAGTCCTTTTGTGCGAAAAAAGGTTTTGGCTCGAGGATGATCGTGATCGCAGCACGTATCCAACGTCCGAAATTCCCCAGGTTTTACCCCGCCAGCTATCTCGGAGAGGCACACTTGTTGAATGCGTGGCTTATCTTCAGCTATAGATCACCTAGCTCGCAAGCACCGTCTCTCCTCCTCTCTCTCTCTCTCTCTCTCTGTGTGTCTCCTTCCACAACACCACGTATACCCCCTTCGCGCAAAATTCCATCACGCTCGTGCAACATTAACTCCGTTTCGCACATTCTCAAGTGCAATTCGCCACTCTAATCGTGATAAAGTAGAAAAAGATAAAACGGCGTTGGTACGTCAATTTTTTTTCTTTTTTTTTTTTTATGAAAAAAATAAATGATTTAATAGAAACTCGCGATTCTTACATTTTCTGCGAACGATTGGACATTCCATCGTATTCTCATGATATACACGGTTGGATAAGAAAAAAAAAAAAAAAATAGAAAAAATGTCCCATCAAGTACACTAAGATTTTTCGATTGATTTAACAAATTGCTTATTGTATGATTATGTGGGGAAAAAAGTAGAAGTTACAAATTAAACGTTGATGTGACAATTTAAACGTTAAAATTACAAAACAATTTTGTCATATCGATTAACAGAAATGTAACGAATAACAAGAATATAAAGTAAACCTGCCGAGACATTATGTTTAAGTTTAATTATTCTAACAGTGTAAGGTTACAGTTTTTTGTCGAATCGGTTATACTCGACTCTCGGAGAGAAGCAAAAATAGCGAGAAACTACAGAGATCGAGTAAAAATTCCGATCAGAGAGACGAGATTGGATTAGATTACAAATCATTTATCAACGCCGTAGCCAAATTCGGCCAAAGGGCAAATGAAAGAGTACGGGTAGTGATACGTGAGACTATACTAAGCGGAAAACAACATAACAGAAGCATATAGTAGTCAGACATCAGCAACGAACATGCATAAATCTCAACGTTACAATAACAATAAGTAAAGAAATAAATACAAAAAGTAACCAATACCGTAAACACGGAGCAAAACAACAGACAGTCGTTACAGCGAGCAATAATAATATGAATAAATAAATTGTGTAAATAAAAGAGAAAGAAAGAAGGAAAGAGAGACAGAGAGAGAGAGAGAGAAAGGGAATAGGAACAGGAGGGAGGCATTCTTTTGGGGAGCCGCGCAACCTGAGCCCCGGCAGCATAAATCTAGGAAGAAAAAAGAACTAGGGGTGGTGGGATGTGGTTTGAGAAGGGAAATAAAATCAACCCTTGGCGATAAATAAGCGACAGAGCAAGGGCCTCGTCGATCCCATGAGTCAAATTGCGGTGCAGTACCGTATACGTGGGATACACATGGTGTTGGGGGGGGGGATCTAAGGTATTAGAGACACGCGGAGTGTGCCTGCTGCTGCATCTAACATGTAATATGTATAATGTATACCCACCAATAAAGTTGTGCCAGTGCGTAAAACGCGCGGTCCTATAGTACGGTACGGTATGGTATGGTATGGTATGGTATGGTATGGTATAGTATAGCAGCACGGATGCAGCATCGACTGACTGACCCCCCCCCCCCCCCCCCTTCCCCCCCTAACTCCCAGAATGCAATTTTATCCCGCGGGGAAAGTTGGACGAAGGGTCTCTCCTCCTCTTATCTCTAGCTCTCTTTCTCGCAATGTTTCTCGACGGCGTAATGGACTCTTGAATAAAACAGGCGAAGAGAGCCTCCATCCTCCTCATCCTATACTACAGCCTAGGAAGGCGGATATCTTGCGCAATATAGGTGTAAGTATGTACGCACATGCATGTACGAAGAACGGTGTTAAATTCTGCATCCCCCTCCAACTCGTCGCGTTTCTCTGATCTCCGATTCTCGGAGAAGGAAATGAACTTTTCCCCTAACCTCTATCTGAGGAGCATGGACACCTTGACAAGTTGCAGGGTGTGCAACATCGCGATACGAGTTCGCTGCATAACTTCAACGGTAGATTTATATCCAACCGACTGACTGAGCGACTGACGACGATGACGACGATGATCATCGTCACTGCTGTGCAAAACGCTTTTATGTATGGCGTAAATGATTACGGTCAAACGATGAAGAAAATTCATCGAATTTTAATGATGAAGTTAGGTTAGGTTAGGCTTGGTTTGATTAGGTTAAGTTAGGTTAAGTATAATCGTAACGATATAACGTGCAAAGGAAAAATTGTTACTTCCCACCTTTAGGATTGTCTAGAATATGGTAAACCACGATGATTAACAACGGTGTTATATGTAGCGGCAAGACATTAAGGTTAGGTTAGGTTAGGTTAGGTTAAGTATAACCGTAACGATGCGTGTTGAGGAAAAATTGTCACCTCCCACCTTTTGGGCTGTCTAAGATTTGGTAAACCATGATAATTAACAATGGTACTAGGATTTTGGTAGCGCACAGGTAGAATGGTAAGGAAGAATTTGACGATGGATTGGAATGTTTAAACCGTTCATTGACTTGGACAAATATCGTCGAATTACCCGACTTTTTATACCGATGTGGAAACCAATTCTTTGCATTCTTTCCAAGGATTTAAAACTCTGCGCATCTCCGAAGATTTCACAACATTTAATATCCGTACATATAAAAGCTGGTTTACCGGAATTTTTCATATGGTATTTTGTAATAAGTCGGTAACGCAAAAGATCCAAAGACCTTCTGGTCAAGTACAACGTGGATTGATTACGAGCTGCGTGACGCAAGGCCCGCACCACAAAGATCAAGATTCAAGAACTGGAGCAGCGAATCCATGAAACGAAGTATCGCGTAATGCAAGCACCGCAGTTCCACTTCAACTTCTTCAATTAAACGCCCTCCGGGATTAGGGCTATGATTCGAGGAGATCGTTGGGTGGAGGAAATCGCCGCCAAGGACCAGAAGAAGAAGAAGAAGAAGAAGAAGAAGAAGAAGAAGAAGGGCAAAAAGAAGAAGAAGAGTGAACCGGCGCTGCAGCGCAACCAAGGGCTTCGGAAATGACGAAACAAAAACAAGTTTTGAAGAAGGCCCGAGGGGCTGGCATAGGTTGGGTCAGTTTTTCATATTGTCTACCTGTCGGCTACTTCAGAGGAGAGTTTCGTGGCTGTTAGCACCTCCCTTTGTAACGAACCCACCAGCGTCACGAAGAGACCGAGGGGGAGAGAGAGAGAGAGAGAGGGAGAGCGGAATGGAACTGAGGAGAGAAGCGAGAAGCGAGAAGAGACTAGGCAGGCTTCTCTTCTTCTCCTTCTTCATTCCATTCTGTTCACCTCTCTTCGCGGTCCGTGGATGGTGGTGTCCCAGCAGTGCTGCAGCACCACCAGAAGAACCAAGAGAGAAAAATGCCTCGAGACTCTCGACAAAGTAGGTATACATGTCCATGAGTATGTGTATGTTTACGTGCATGTACACGTATGCATATCCATAAGAGTTGGAAAAGCCGTGGGTTTCCAAGGCGGAGGGGAAGAGCACCCATTGTTATGACATTAGCTGGTCCCTCTCGACTCTCCGATGCTGCAACGCCGAACGAAGCGGATCCGAAGAGGACCTGCAGCACTTTCGGCTCGCCGATTTTCTTTGTCGGTACGATAAAGTCGCCGAAGAAGAAATAGACCATCGAGATGGAGACGGGACCGAGGATCGGTGGAAAAAGAGCGACGGATCGAGCTGCTGCTGCAGTCACTGTGTTGTTGTGTCGAAGATGGAAGATGAAGAGGATGAAGAGGATGAAGAGAATGAAGATGATGAGAAGAAGGAGGAGGAGGAGGACTGCAGAGTAATAAGCAACGCAACTGTGCAGAGATACCCATTAACTTTTTTATCTTTCGGAGGCAGCAGCTTAACGCCAAAAAACACTGCAGTGCTACCGAGTTCGACCCCTCGACTTTCTAACTAAACGATTTCGAATCAAGTGTCGTTTTCAATCGTCAGTTCATGAGACGATTATTTTGAAAAAGAGAAATTCGTACCGTAGGTATCGCATTTCGGAAGATGAGTAGGTAGGTATATCACTGTTCAAAATTTCTTCATGTAACTTCCTACGCTGTGTTGGAAGTTTTTTTTATATCGTTCCTATAAATTTTTAGTAAAATCAAAATCAGCTTCATTGCGAATTGAAAACAAATGTATGCATATCGTAATTTACGTAGCTGCATCGAATTTGTAAATTTGAAACCTGATTTCGTAAATAGAAAAAAATTAAAAATTTCTCTCAGTGCTACCATTGTACGACGACGGCCCCATATGTAACACGTACCTTTATACCATAGTCATATTTATACTGGCATTGCCAAATAACATATCACACCTATAAAAGATGCCGATTTTAAATCCCGGCATCAACCCAGCATCGCGCATACCCTGCAGCGCAATAAGCCATCGATGGAAAGCCATAAGTTTTTATATGGTTACGTGGGGTAAGGTGGGCACGCGATATGGTGGTGGTGCAGCAGTAGCAGCAGCAGCAGCGGCAATGGGGGTTCAAACTGATTGTGAGAGAGGGCAGAGACCCCTCTTTTCTCTTTGTGCTTCACGTACGTACTACACATGTACATATATCCATAGATATGCGTGCGGTGTTTTTTACTTCCCCCTTCCCCAAGCTTTACTTCTTTTTTTTACGATACTACAAGATGGCGTGACCGTATAATATTGTACCACTATAACATTGAACGTAAAATAACTCGGGGTATTTTATACATCGGTTCTCTCATGACATATTATTATTATTAAACATACTTCAGCTGTTGAAACGTTATTATCAAAAAATAAATCATAAAAAACAAAAAAAAAAAAAAAAAAGAGTACCAAATTTCAATGTTACTGCCAAAGATTCGCGTTTTTTTTTTTTTTTTTACTTCTATCGATAATACATCGTAGTTACACACGTTCGTATGATCTTTGTTCGATAAAAATCTTTACAGTTGTATACGAGCGTCCGGTTCCGGTTGCATTATTTGGATCCTAACGGTGAGGAAGGCGGTGTGTATAATAAAAGCAAAAGAGAAAAGATCAGAAGTCGAGTAATAAAAGGAAAGGAAAAAATGAGAAGGCGAATGAAAGGCATCGGATTTATGGTACGTCATTAAGTTTTGCCATTTGGCTTGAGCGTGTGCTTGCATACACACAATGTGTGCACCTTAAACGTACGTGCATTGTAGATGTACAACGTGTACGCGATGTATATCCAAGGATTACCATTTTACTGCCGTTTTTGAATCATCTGTGAGGGGGGATTAGAGGAAAATAAAAATTACGATGATGGATAAAATTCGCACTGGCAGATAATGGAATGAATGAAGATGGGGAAGAGAAAATCGACGGTAGGTATAAAAGTTTGTCGAGCGATAAAAGGATTCTTTTAAAATGTCTTTGTTGAGCAACTTGTATACGATGTTGTAACAACACGCCTAGTAACGAATTCTGTTCAATTTGTCCAAGGATCGCTGTGTGGATAATAACGCTATACGTGTAAGACACGCCGAAATATTTACGCAAACGACGCGACTTTGATTCACGTTCTTACATACGTAACAACCGGCTTTGGATTATAGTGGAAAAAAAAAAGAATAACATCCGATTCGAATTTCGAACCACGAGTGCAGATTCGTGATTTACGATTTTAAAACCTTCGGATACCGTGTTACGTGAAAATATGCATATGATCTTGGATTCGTTATCGGTGACCTAAAAAACCTCGGCCTACCAATTTCTGCCGAAATCGGAATATTTTTAGACTTTTTTCCACCGTATTGAATCGCCATTTTGAATTTCGCAATCCGACTTGAGATTCGTGATCAGCCGCCCAACAAACCGACGAGTACAAATTTTCATCAAAATTCAAATGTTTTTAGTTTTTTTTTTTTCAGCTTATCGAATACGCCAAATTTGAATTTTGCAAATCTGACCTTACATTCGTGATTAGGGATCCGAAAAGCCTCACGGTACAAATTTTCGTTGAAATCCAATCGTCCATTCTCAAGCTATATCATCATTTTTATTCGAATTTTTTGGAATTTTGCTATTCAAATAATCGAAAAAGTACCAAACCGATCAAAGTGAAAATCCAAGGGGTGTTTTAAGTTTGGAAAAACTGCGTCCATTGAGCCATCGGACAAAAGAAAAGTTTCAAAACGTGTCGAGATCTAGTGAAATCTAAATTTTTAATTTTCGGAGGTTAATTCCTGCGATAACATCCTTTTTTCTCCAAAAACGATGAGAAACAAGAAGTCGATAAAAACATCAACGCCAGAATCGTGTGTAATTCATTCTTAATAACAGTAAAAGGTTGGACGGTTGGATCGGGGTTATTTCGAGGTGAAGAAGATCGCACGAAGAGCAAACGACAGCGGAACAAGATTTGAATCTAGAGTGCACAAAGAGGCAACTGCGTCATAAAATCTTGTCTTTTCAAATAGAATAGATGCGAGAGGAGAAGCCACGTGTAGGATACGGATGTACACTTGGGTACAATGAATCTGAAACGGCTAATTTTTTCCACTAGACAGTCACGTTGGCAACACTGAGAAACCCGCAGCGCCACGGTCGGCCGAGCGCGAAACAAACTCAATCTCAATAAATGTTGGATCGACGCGTCAATTCTAAGGTTAGGTTCGACGGTCATGGGTTATGTTACGTTTACTGAGATCGAGTTTGTTTCGCGCTCGGCCGACCGTGGCGCTGCAGGTATCTCAGTGTTGCCAACGTGACTGTCTAGTGAAAAAAATTCGAGGTCTCAGACTCGTTGTCCCCAAGTGTACGTACATAAATGTAGGTACAACGCCTGTGATACACACGTGACTTTTACTGGGCGTGAAGTTTGGAGTGAAAGAAATAAATACCGGGGAGAAAAGTCGTATAAGGTGTGAACTAAAAGCGCATGCACGGCATTTAATATCCGTCATATTACAAAATGCGCTTTTAAAGAGACGTAGAGGATGAAGATGGAGGGGGGGAGAAAGCGGCAGCGGTATCGGGAATAAAAGAAGGCGATAATGCGATTCTTAATTGCTATCGTAAACTCAACGCGTCCCTGGATCCCTGTCTTCTTCTTGATATTGCTTAATAAAATCGCTTTATTAAAGCCCCTAAACTTCGGTGCTATTCCATACGCACAGTTTTATGTTGCGCAGGCTATAATCAGATATTACAGGTACCCATACATATATATATATATATATATATATATACATATATGCACACACCTTGTAAAAGTGATCGATAAAATTTGAAAGAATATTTCAGAACAAAGAAACTTTCGGTGTATTAATTGTGAAAATATGTTACAAATACAAGTTAAACATATTAAGCAACAATATTTTTATTGAACGAATTTTTAATATCGATTTAACCAAGTTTTCAGAAACGATGATCATTTTGTCGTCCCGTGTTTATTATACGGAAGAAAGAGAATATTTGCGGATTTTACCCCTTCGAATTGACTGTATTCTTCTTTTTTATGCTCTTTTCTTTTTCATCCCAGCGAAAATTTCGAACAGCACAACAATATTCGATCATAAAATTATAGATCTCTCTGTAACGCGAATTTTTTTTTCCACAATCTGTAACAAATGTGAAAATATCGCAGTATATATTTGAGTAAAACGAGAAACGGTAAATTACGGGCACGAACATGGGAAAAAATTGTTCTCTGAAATCGAGATTATTATAATATTATAAAAAAAAAAGTAATTTCAAAAACACGTTCCAGGATCGAGTGTAGCGATGACAAGAGAATAACGAGCGTTACGTTAACGACTAGATATCGCGTACACGTTGATACGTGTAGGACGAAGAAGATGAAGGAGAAGAAGTAGGGTAAAGGGTAGTGCACGGTACACATCTAAACACGAGCATAGTTGTTGCGCATCAAGTTTGAACTAAACTTTCAAGTCACGTACGACCAACGCGCATCTGATGCAGCCAGAAACGTTGTCCCGTGTAACGTAAGTACTAGTCAGACGTGTTTCTGCGCTGATTCGTGATACGTAGTAAAAAAAAAAAATAAATAAAACGTAAGCAATGCAAGGTGCCTGTACTGTGTATGTCATGTAATATATGTAATATATAGTACGAACGGTATGAATGGTAGGAATAAAATTTGAAGAACAAAAAACAAAAAAAAAAAATGAATAAATAAATAAATAAAAAGGAAAATAACGGAATGAAACTCTGGAGAAAAGAATTCGAAGAATAACAGGAAAAATTGTCACTGTCTGAAATGAAATAAAATTCTTAAAGAAGGATGGAAAAGGAACAAAATAAGCGACTGCGATGAAAATTCAAAAAAAATCTTTTCATCCTCGCATCGTTCACAAATGTAACCAGCGGAAAAACACTTTGTACCGTAATGATATATAATGTTTTGCAAATCGGCTTTGTTAATTAGCCCGGTCCGTTCGCCGCAAAAAAGCTCGAAGCTCGAAGCGCAACTGCAAAACTGCAACTCCGCAAATTCGGGGTTAAAGTTTCAAAGTAAATAATTATTATTATTATTATTATTATACGCAAAGTTACGTTTCGCGTGTTTGTATGTAACTCGTTACGATAACGAGACAAACACCATGCACGATATTATACACACGCTGTACGAAAGATTTTTTATTACTTTTCGCATTTATTGCCGGGTCATTTTATTTCATCGTTTTTTCCCATCGCGTCGGTATGATCTTTAAACTCCTCGCTTATTTCTTATTCTTTTTCTTTTCTTTTTTTTTTAAGAGCAAGCAGCTTTTGCACAGCCTTGCGATTTCTCTTTTCCACCTTATAATTTTTTTTTTTGCTTTTGTTTTTTCACGTTTTTCCGTACGCAAGATATTGTTTATTCTCATGTCTGTCGCACGAAATTCGGATCAAGAAGAAGAAGAAGAAGGAAAAAACATCGAAATTAAAAGAAAAAAAAAAGCGTCAAAAGCTTCGGTCTCGGGGGAAAAAAAAACAACAACAACAACAACAACAAAAAATACAATCTCGCCACTTTCTAAATACGTTGGTACGCGCAATGCCTGTGCAGCGTGTAATAAAGGCTTGCTGCGCATGCTGCACTACAATAAGGAAAACGTGTTAAAAGCGTATTAGTGACGCACTTTTACAACCGTCACGATCGTTACAGACTATGACTACCGATCGTCAACTATATTACAGGTATACCTAACAATGTATACATGTACGAACGAAGAGCCGATATTATAAGCTTACGACAAGTAAATTTCTGTATCATCAATACAGTATTGAATTGAGGAAACGACGGGTTGAAATAAAAAAAAAAAGAAAAAAAAAGAGAGAACACGAATTGAAAAATTGAAAAATAAAATGAAAAATAAATAAACAATCGAAGAATAGTCGCGAGAAGAAAAGAAACTCTCGTATAATTCGATCGCTCTTCCTCTCGATATTTCAATTATTATTAACCAATTCGACGCGTCTTCCTCATACGTAATAACAAATTTAACGATATGCGAACGAAACGACAAGCGTTTGATATTACGATACCAGTTTGTAATCGATAACTTACCACCAATTAGCCTGAACCCCGTTGTGCTGAGTGACGAGGGCGAGTATTATTGCGACGATCATGATCGTGGTCGTCGACGTCGATGAAGATGACGACGACGATGACGATGAAGATGACGGTGCACCGATACCAGCGGTTATACAATTTGAAACGCGACTGGTAACAGTAGTGGTTGTATTACGAGGCACTGCGATCTCGGCCATTCGAGATTCCGATATTATTGTATTACGCATATACATATATATAATATATAAACTAAACCCAGGCTGCACACTGATGCGGGAGGAGAAAATAATTGGCGATTATGTCACACTGCACTCGAAGCGTAGAAAGGTGAAGAAAAGGGAAAGAAAGAAAAAAAAAAAAAAAAAACCCCCGACACTGTTTTACGTAATAAAATATCTCCTCCTCCTCCTCCTCCCCCCCCTCCCCCCACTCCTCCCACCGGCGTCGACGTCCTCTACGAGCGTCCCCTTAAATACCGACAATTAATTAGTCCTGTTTATCTCTTAGCCCAGCATCTCGTTTAACCGACGCTTGTTATTTATATTTTTATTATTTTTTAATTTTTATATATATAATTTTTATACTCTGCAATTATTGTTATTGTTGTTGTTGTTGTTGTTATTATTATTATTGTAACCGGTGTTACGCTTTTTATTTCTTGTTCTTTCCGTTTTTTTCTCTTATTCTCGTTCTTGCCACGTTTTTACATTAACAAATTATTACACGTGTATGTACGTATATAATAATATATTGAATATACAATTTTGTGATTTAGCATAAGATTCGTTTTTTAAATATCACACACAACGGTTGTTTTTACGGTTAGTAATCGCGTTAATTATTGTTGCTGTTGTTGTCTTTTTTGTGTTTATAAACACGCATCCGTCAAACGGTATGTATAATACAATACCTACGAGGATCACAATTTTTAGGCATTCAATGTCGGCAAGAACGACGTATACGTTGTATCGTGAGAAAGCGTGGATATACGTCTGTAAGCACATACATAGGATATAGAAATGCACAAATCGACGAGTTTGCAACGTGAACGGGTTTCGACTTGTCGTTTAGTTTTCCGGAAGAGGAATTCTTGCACGTCAAAATTCTCGATTCGAATTCGATTATTGTTTTATTCCTCAAGATATTCGCCTCGTATCGTCCCCCGATACGGTCGAAGAGGCAATGAATAACTAGAATACAATCATCACCATCGCGATGATTGTTTGTAACGAAACTTCACGCAAGTGAAAATCATTCGTTTCGACAAATACAATTGTCTGCGAGACCTCGGGCGTGATTTGTAATTTTTCTTTTTTTTTTTTTTTATATTTATTTATTTTTTTTTTTATTACTTTCGGGGGAGGGGGTCGCTCGCCTGGATCACAGACAAGCTGCGACGGTGAATTATGCGCGATTTGTTTATTACCCGGCGTAGCGGCGGCGGTAGAACCGTTTCGTTCGGCGGTCACCAACTGACTGTGACTCGTGAAACGCCACGAGGAACGTACGAAACGAGGGGGGATTGAGGGCGTTGACTAAAACCCGTCCTTGCCGTGCGATTGGACACCCGAGGGGAGGGACTTGAGGGCTAATTGGAGATTTGGACACCCCCTACCTTGCGATAGACGATAGGCACACACGTTCGTCGCTTAAACAGCCGATGAGCCGATCCGTTCGGTCCTGGTTACGCGTTTGTTCTTCACCGATGCCCGATGACGGTCCCGCATGCGGCTCGAATTCGTCTCCCGGTTTTTTTTTTTTTTTTGGAATTACTTTCGCGATTTACGGGTACGTTTGTTTTCGGAATTGGAACGATTGTGTGTTTGAAGGGAGAGGGTGATGCGATGTGGTTTTATTTTATTGAAAAATAAAACCTTCTAGGTCATCGGTCGAGCCGAGTGAAATTATATCGACGTAAGTATATATGTATGCGGGATCCGAACGAGTTGAAGAAAGAATTGAAAGAGAGCGGGAATCGAGGTACGCGGATAATTAAAATGGCCGCATTTGACTCGCTTCGAATTAATTTTAAATAGTAAGATATTTGTCGAGAATATTTGATGATAGATTTCGATCGAACGATCGGCAGCGGGACGGCAAGGATATTTTAAACCTGTTCGTCATCTTCGAACAATGTCGGAAAATCGGGAATTAAGCTTGCGAAATTCATACCTTAATTCATAACCTCGATTCACACAATCGTGTATAAAATATCACCGGTATAATATGTAATTTATAAAATCGTTGAAATAGTCGACGATTAGATGTAGGAAACATTAATTCCATCACGTTTTTTATTCGAGTTTTTTTTTCTTTTTGTCTTTTGGCTGACCGGACGAGTGAGATTCGAGAAAAACCCCACCGAATGATCGAGTCTCAGTGCACAGCTGTTGCAAGACATTGATTAACCTTTTCAATCACACGTTTTTCAAATTAATATTTTGGCCTGAATTTAATTGTTGGCTGATCACGAATCTGAAGTCGGAATTTGATGACTTCTAAATCCAAGATGGCGGATGTGAAATCGAAAAAAAAGTATCAAAACCCGACGATTCTCATCGAAACTTGTTACCCGGGAGTTTTTGGGGTTATAAGAAGTAACAAAGATCATTGGAAGTCGTAAATAAACTGTTACAAGGATGACTGTAAGATGTAAAAATTTTTTACATGACACTCTGAGCATTCCACTCTGCCCGAAAGGGTTGAACGTACACAGCACAGTATTTGTGTATTTACTCAGGCACAATGGGCGCGTTATACATTGCATAGATGACGGGTATAACAACGAGGCGAATTAACTTTACGTACACCCTGTATACCAGGTGCTGGTTTCAGCCGACAAGGGCTCTCTTTTACGGCATTGCTATTGTTGCATGGGCAGCTACCTCATTGTGCATGGCTAATCAGGCATGCCCACCCTTCTTGTTATGCTCAAACACTATTATATGTATACACCACCGCTATTACCACCACCAACACTCCGCCTTAAACTTATACTGCACCAAATTTTATTCCGCTCCTGCAGGCTCGTTACAAGCCGTCATAGTTCGGCCGCTGTTATCCTACCGAAAATTTCGGAGCTCAGTTTTTTTTTTTTTTTTTACACCACAATCGAAAAATATTGTTCCAAGTGCAGAATGAAAATTAGTTTTCCAGCTGTTACCGGAAAGTCTGTTATCGATTTATATATAACGATTAATGCTGAGGAAAAAATGGTCAACTCGCGATTTTCGAACTGTTTGAAATTCAGTAAACCCGAAGAAAACAAAACATATTCAAATTTGGCAAATCTTAGTTCCTTAAAAATCATTATGAAAATAAGAATATATTGAGATTTTGTTCGAACGTTATTAATTTCGACCCTGTCATTTCGCAGTATAAAATTTTTAACACAATATAATTACGGTGACAATTATATACATATATACATTAGGGTGGGTCAAAAAAATCAAGTATTTTTTTTTTTGGATTCGACACACGAAAACTAGTTCCTAGCTACCTCTAGAAAGTACTTACCAAATCTAAGCTCTTAATATTAACGGGAAGATTATGCTCATCATAGTTTTCCATTTTCAATTTAGTCTTATATAAAAATGGCCATATCTTATCACCAATAGATTGTTAAATTAGTTGCATCGTCAATATTTATAGGAAATTGAACGCTCTACAAAAATGGTCTCTTATACTTTTTTCATTAATCTAACCATTTAAAAGATATTCAAGGTGAAAGGTTGAAGTATTTTAAGGAAAATAACTTTTTGTTTTGAATTTTGTAACTTACTAAAAAATAATTATTGTCAAATGAGTTTCAGATATTTTCATAGGAAATTGAACGCTCTACAAAAAAGGTTTCTTGTGGTTAATCGATTACTGTAACCATTTAGAAGATATTCGCAGTAGAATCCCAATGCCTGTTGATTTTAATAGTTTTTAAATAATTATTTCCAATTTATCCATTCAATTTATGAATTTTTACAATATTCATGAGAATCTGAGTTTATTTCGAAAGAATGACAGTTTGCAAGTTATGTCTTATCTTTTGTTTGAGAATATATTTCTTTCGAATCAATTTTTTAACGATATTTTCTTTTTATAACTTTTATCACAATTGAGGATCGTAATTTGATATTTTTCAACGGGTTTATTTAAAATGTCATTCAAATTTCTTTTTTCCAAAAAAGTTATAATTGAATATTTTTTGTTTGGGGAATTTTTCGAAAATTCAAAACAAAAAGTTATTTTCCTTAAAATACTTCAACCTTTCACCTTGAATATCTTTTAAATGGTTAGATTAATGAAAAAAGTATAAGAGACCATTTTTGTAGAGCGTTCAATTTCCTATAAATATTGACGATGCAACTAATTTAACAATCTATTGGTGATAAGATATGGCCATTTTTATATAAGACTAAATTGAAAATGGAAAACTATGATGAGCATAATCTTCCCGTTAATATTAAGAGCTTAGATTTGGTAAGTACTTTCTAGAGGTAGCTAGGAACTAGTTTTCGTGTGTCGAATCCAAAAAAAAAATACTTGATTTTTTTGACCCACCCTAATATACATATGTAAACGCATGTATCCAACTTGTATAATACAATTGTACGCGAGAATCGTTCAACGCGTGATTACACGGGTTTCGCACGGGAATTGTGAACGAATACCTACGCGAGTTAAACAAACGGCTGCAGGAAATTGATCGAAATCCTCGAACCGCAACTTGTATAGGTATAACATAATACTTGAATAGCTCAGCTTTGCTTCTGGGTCAAGTGGCGCGGTACGAATGATTTAAATTCGGCGCAGCTCGTCGCATTGCAAAAATAGGCGGAAATCGGATGGATTTGAAAAAATTTTTTTTGGAAGCTTTGCTTCAGGGGTCGTGCTTGCGTAGAAATAATACTTGGTGAAATTAAAAAATATCAGGGTCAATCGTTTACTACGAGTTCGCGTGGAATGTCCCATACACATATACACATGTATACGTATAATTAAGTAATAAAATATTTGTACGCCGGCATGAAACGACGATAAAAGCTTTGATCTCGGCAAAATAAGGCGAGGCAATAACGATACGCGTATGCATGTACGTAATGTGGATACATAGACGTGCGCGTGTTTGTCTATAATACAATAAATAACTCGTATCTCTGAGAAATATGACGAACACCGTTTCGATATTTTAGGGTTTATTTACCTTGCGCAAATAACAGCGCGCGCGCGAAGAAAGGGAGAATGTTAAAAAGCACACGACGAATGTTATACCTGAAAAGTGAAAATAGAAAGAAATTGGGATTAGAAAAGAAAAAAAAAAAAAAAAAAGGAAGAAGGAAATGTGAGTACGAAGAAAAAAAAATTGAAGATATCTCGGGAATATTCTTAAAAGGTGGGTAAGATAAAAAAGGAAAAAAAAGAAAAAAGAAAAAAGAAATACTCGTGGAAAGAGATGAAACTATAAAATGTAAATAAAACGGCCGCAGTTCAAACTGAGACCTAGTATAACGCTGCGGTATAATATAATCCTTATCTGTTCCTTGAAAAAACGAGACTCCAAAGCCAGGATATTACCTATACATACATATGCATATATGTTTATATATACAAGTATATATATATATATATATATGTATATACGACAAATTACTTGGGAATCTCTGTAAATATTACACTGTTAAAACCGCCGAAAGCGTTGATTGCACCTCATACCGGTATTTATACCACATGCACGTATATATTATATATATATATATATATGTGTGTGTATGTGTATGTAGCATGTATGCATTTATGTATAACTTGTGTGTACCCATGTACGAGAGTAATTAATTTTTAATTGCTGTATCTACAAGTTGACGTGACTCTTAACTCCGAGATACTTGAGGGGAGACAAATCACGATGCAAATACAAGAAAATGAGCGTTAAGTGTGTGACGAATTTTTATACCTATAATATTTACCTCGAGATTTGCACCTTTGAGTTCTGTGTGTATTGTAATTTTTTCTGCTTCTTACTTTTTTTTTTTCTCGTAATCTTCATGGACAAGCAAGATGATTTTCTTCAAAAAAATTTTTATTCGAGATACGCAACTATTTTTTATTTATTTTTTTATTTCATCAATTTCTCATGTCAAGTCAATTGTGTTTTTCAATTGACGGGATGAATTTCAATTATTTTATTGTTATGAAAGTGTTCGTTCAGTTTTTACGTCAAATTAAAATTTGAGAACGTTAATTGATTGGGTATATTAACAATTGAATCTCGCGTGCAGATGGGATAGATATAAAAAGTTGAAAGAAACAAAAGTGAAACGAATAGAAACCACGACACTCGAAAATTGTTTTTTCTTTTGTTTTGACACAAATTTAAATAAATTCGTGAAAAATATAACGACGGTGTATAACTCGTGGGAAATGAAGAGGAAGAAGAAAGAAACAGAGAATAATACATAACGGCGAAGAATTGTGAAAATTTTATTTCGATAGTGGTGAAAATACGCGTAACCGCGAGTCGACTTCAACTTACTTGCAACCGAAAGGCGATTTGGCAATTCTTTCCGTTTTGTTTCGGCGGGCGGCTGCAGCTTTCAAGACGAGAGTATCGCCGAGGTTCAGCATAAATCAAAATTTCAATTATCGCAGCTATACCGGTAGAACGGAGAGACGCCGGGCACGTAATATAAGAGTTATAACGCAAGTAAAAGCACGGATACACGAGGAGAGAAAGCTCAGGCTCAGAGAACACCGCGGTGTTATCATCATCATTATTACAGGCACCGAACGCTAATTTATCATTTTACAACGGGTGCCCGGCAAATCCGTGACAAATTCTTGACAGTTTGAAAAACCGCAAACTCCGGCAGCGGCGCACTGAATTCGCGGAAGCGCTGCGCCATTTTTATCTTCGACTGTCTTTCGTTTTTTTCCTGACCCCCCCCCCCCCCCCCCCCCCCCCCCAAATTGGCGTCTAAACGATTAGCTGAAGTTAGTAACGATTCATGTTGAGGAAGAATCCTTACTTCTTGATCTTGAAATTGTTTGAAATTCGGTGAACCGTAATAAAAAAAAAAAAAAAAAAACAGAAAAACATACCGATCGATTGTCCTTGTGAAAATAAGAAAGTAGACGAGGTTGAAGTTAGCAACGTTAGAAACGTTGAGAAAAAAATCAGTATTTTCTTATTTTAACAAACGATTTCGAAGGAACTATGATTGCAAATATCAGTACATGTCACGTTTTATTACGGTTTACTGTATTTCAAACAGTTCTAAAATTACGAGGTATGAATCGTTACTAACTTCAGTTTTTGTCGGGAAATAAAGAGCCGCTGCACGCAAAATTTGAAAATTGTCTTACCTTATGTACGCGAAGCTGTATCCGAAGATCGGCGAACCTCGGCTGGAATTCGGTAAAAATGTTGATTCCGGACGATAAATACGTCCGAGGCGTGCGCTGCACTCATGAAATGCAAATAAATTAATCTACCGAAGTGTTTTTCGCCGCCGACACTCCTCGACCTCGTGCATAAACGGTGTGTAACATTTCTTCCCTTATACATACCCCGCGCCTTTCGGATTTAACCGCCGAGCACGAATTTATTGGCACTCAGCGCTGGCGCCATCTGTTAACAAATCGTCGTACCAACTTCGATGCCGGGAGGCTAGGGCAGATTTGAATCCGAATCACTTGACTTGTCGGAACGTCGCTTATTCGCTAATTTACCGCCTCTGTTTATTTTAATATTTTCATTGTGCAAAGAAAATAAACGTCAAACTACCGATCGCATACCTCTATTTTGTTTTTACAAACTCTTCCACCCAACGATAATTACTATTATTATTATCATCCTCATCTTTTTAAGCATTAAATTGTCAACAATTTCTTACAATATAATGAAAGCGGTACAGCCGTGCGAAATGTATAATTCGTTGTGAAAGCAACCCACGAATATATTATTTACACGATACTACATGAGCCTGGGAGTGTCTGTTCACCATTTGGGTATAATAAGCTAGTTTTCATCGCAGTCAGTCGATATCGTCAGGAGTTTTTAACAAACTGACGGGAGACCGTCGGCAATTTATGACCAGTCGTAGGGTCAGATTGCCATCGACTCGGGAGGTCTTTGCGAGGGATTGTGGTACAGCCCAGCCATCGCTTCCTGAAGCGCTCTCAAACACGCAATGTTCGATTTAAAGCCTCCGGCTTTTTCTGCCGGCTTCTCGCTTCTGACGTGCGCGATATATCCGCCAGATTCCATTTCCTGCCAGCCAGGAGGATGCGGACCTTCGACTTCCTGCTCGATACGCTTGTAGCAGTAGGTAGGACCTTCCTCGACTTTCGGTACAGGCATGAATGTCTGCTGACCCTGTCTGCCGAATTTTATTCCGGTACTGAATTGGGTTACTTTTGCGACCGGCACGACCTTAGCTTCCTCTCTGGTCGCCTGGATCGTAGACGCGAACGTCTCGACAATGTTCGCGGCGTCCGCTTCTGAGAACATTAGCTCGTCGATGAGAGCCTCTTTCTCACGTATTTTTTTCTTCTTCATTTCAGCCTCCTGCTTTATCAACTCCAATTTCCGCTCCTCCTCCTGCTGCTTTTCCAGCTCTAACAATTCCTCAAGCTCGTATTCCTCCCTGCCCAGCTTGGACTTGCTTTTCAAAATTTGTTCCTTGTTCGCCTTTTTGTACTGCTCTATCCTCTTGTTCGTCTCTATTACGTCGATATTGTTGGCCAGGTTGTATATTATCGTTTCAATTTCCTCGAGGTAATCGTTGTACTCTCGCAGCGTTGTAAAGTCCTCCTCTTTTTTGTTGAAGTCGCGGAGTATTCTCTTGCGGATGTCTACCTCTTTTTCTACCATCGAGTCCTCGAACAATTGGACCCTGAAATTTGTTCTTCGCAACGGTATTTGACATTCGGGACAAGCGCCAGAGCCTACGAGAGAAAATAATAACAACGTGTATTTGAATGTTTATAAATAAGCGTTAGAATGGAAAACGATGTAATGGAACTGTGAGCATCGATAATTACCCTTCAAAAACAAGAGATCGACGCAACTTTCGCATAACGCGTGTCCACACACGTTTACCATCAACTTCAACGACGGATTTCTGTACTTGGTCGTTTTACAACGGGGACAAATTTGGTCGTCCATTGTGACAAGTGATTATTGTTCAACCAGCAAGGAATAAATGAGGGTAAGCATAAACAACAACGTGAACTTAACCCCAGCAGCTATTTCTATTAACCGCACATTTCATAAGATAAGATTATATTTTATGTCAGACTTTATTTTTCCTGAAAACTTCTCCCTGTATGCAAATCTAATGACTCGTTGAGGAACGGTATTATTACGTAGGTAGATATAAGTACATTATTTGTCAACAATACTCCAAAGCGCCCAAAAGCGCCGGATCTTTTGACGCAAAACCAAAAACCGGAAAACGCACGCGACGTGCAAAGAGAAGCCTTTGCGTTTTTTGTGCAGACACAATTTCGTGGCGCCATCTGACACGAAATTGGTTTTTGAAACTAATCGGAAACATTCGGAAGCATTCGGAAACATGAAAAACACGAGCCGGGCTCTCGGAAGTCGAGGCACCCGAAAATTTCGACCCTACAATCAGCACAATCTGGCACAATCACTCCGAACGTGATAAGTCGAGCACGCAGAATCGATGGGCTGAATTCTTGAATATATTTTAACGCACGCTACAGACGCGACGAACTCAGTTGCTTCATTCGCTCCTCGTGAAAATCTCTGTCCGTTCAGCTTGTCTTCGACGTTTGACAGTTCAGATTCTACGATCAAAACCACGGTGCTTTTTATGTATTTACGACACATCGTACGAGCGTTTTTAATTCAATCAGAGAGTACATAAAATTGTTCCAGGAGACAATCTAGCTCCGTATTAACAATTAACGCAGGTAAGTCTTTGCGCCGTATTGATAAAAAAATATGCCTACGTGCAATCATTCGGCTGTTCGCAAAGAAAAGTGAACAACGTAACCTCAAATTCAGGCCCTTCAACGTTATATGAAAGAACACTGTTGTCTCAGTTGTTACAATTATCATGATGTAAAATATTTAAGGATAAATTCTGTCTCGAAAACTTTAACCTTAAAATTGTTTAATATGTTGATTCTCTTCAGTCATTTTAAGACATGAAGACGCTGTTTTCGTTTTGTTTGCGACACTTGTCAATAAATTAAATCTGTCAAGTTTTCGAGTATATGAATATTACCATCTATATTCAATTAGTGGCTTGCATTTGGCATAACCTAACGCTAAATTTGTTGTAGCCAAATATCGAATATCTATTAAGGATAGCCTTTGACTTACATTGTAAAAAACGTAATTTCACTCTAAAGGATTCGATTCAATACCCTATCAGCAAATGCAAAATGCAAGCCAAAGGCTTTGGAAGTACCGTGTTGGAGTCGGTTGGGTCTGCTTTCAGAAATAGTCCGAGTAGCACAGATCTCCTTATGAACAGTATTGGCGAGACGTGCAATGAGTTCAAGAAGCAATACGACTCGTGTTTCCATTTCTGGTTCGCTGAGAAATTCCTGAAAGGGGAAACAAACGACTCCATGTGTGCTCCTTTGTTCAAAGTCTACCAGCAGTGCGTAAAGGTAATTTTATTACTATTTAGTTATTATTATTTCAAAATAGGTTTTTGTCACCGTGACCAGACTGAGCCGAACGTCAGCATGGAAGCATGCAGTGATTTAAAACAGAAATACGACGCTTGTTTCAATTATTGGTTCTCTGAAAAATTTCTCAAGGGCGATAGAAACGACTCGATGTGCTCTAGCTTGCTCAAAGTCTATAAAGAGTGCGTGGCGGTGAGTTGGACGCAAAGAAACGAAAACTTGAAATCTCTTCGATAAACTATGTCAACCTCAAGATTAATCAATCCTCAGTTTCAAATTCAGCTCTGTACTTTTTTCTCGCAACCAATGATTTTCCATCTTTCAAATTTCAGAAAGCTATGAAGGATCAGCACATAGAGATTAAAGATGTGGAAGCTAACTACCTAGGTACAGATCAGGAGAAAACAGCCCCGCCTCGCAGCTGACAATTAGTCGATAGACCGTGGATGCCAATATCGTCTTGGATGTCAGCTATGCTTTGCTCGCCGTGCATGCCGCTGGCACAAGTTACGATCCCATCGGTACCTCATAAAGTTACCAACAGTGAGGCGGCGGTACAGAAGCATGCATCGCCGGATCCTTAATTCAGTAGAATAAAAGCTATTAACAAAGATTGAAGTAATTTATATGAATTTACTTTCAGGTAAAATTGTTTTATATCTCTAGGTATGGATGATTTCATTATGCAATATGTTTATAAGGCTAAAGCTAGCAGCCGGAATTAGGAGCCAAATTTTCTAATGTTCGTTCGGATAAGGTAGTGAAATACGAAGATCTAAATTTATTTAAATACCTCGAACTCCCGATACTTGAATAGAATTATGTTGATAAAACTGAACGATATTTCTCTATTTCTAAAAAGTTAAACACGTTTGGCTGCTAGCTTCGGCTTCATATATGTTCAACAATAGCTACTTATTTTAATCTCTTTGTGTGGCGGTAAAGGTAGTAAGCGTAAACCTCGATTATTAATGCCTGAAAAGATTATTCTTAATTATTGTCACCACTCAGCAATTTTAAAGAGACATTCGATGCTTCTTATTGATTACACTCAGGTTTATCAATTGCATATTTCCAAGGCATTCTGCTTTAGGAATGCCAAATGTAAAAAAACGTTTCAAAGCTTCTACTCGAGACTAGCTTAAATGTATAACAATTGGCTCGTAGCACAATGATTTCAACTTTCTTACAGAGCCAATGATTTAGCAAATCGAATTCCATATTTCCTTATCAAGTATCAAGAATGTGTGTATACATATGTGTAATATAAATGTATAGAAAACTATCAAACACTTGTCCAATGTCATATAAATTATTCATTTTTTTATTTTAATTCCTTATTTTCCATGCGTATTTTGTATTCAGAGATGAGAGGAAAGTTATGGGAAACACAATTGGCGTATGTAAGAAGAGTTTATTTACGAGACCTAAGACTATACAGTACAGTTCTTCTGATTAATGGTAAACATGTCGGACATTCGACAGACATTCAAATAACGGAATTATTTTCCAGATGTGAATTTTGAGAGACCTTCGAGTAAACTGATGTATGCCGTATGTTCATAGGTCGTACTCAGCTCGATCAGTTTCTCAGCAAATTCGTTTGACACTCCTTTCTCCTCAAGATAGTTCATCAGTAAATCATAAAGATACTGTCGAATGAAATGATTATTTTCATTACAATGTCGTTGCAAGGGAAAAATTTTTTTTTCAGTATTATGCCATATCTGTTATTATATACTTACGCCATCAATAACATCACCAGCGACAGCATAAATTTTGTCATTGTGTTCTCCTTCGTACAATGTTATTTCGTCTATGCCAAAGATATCGTCTGCACAGGACACAAGTCAAAATTCTTTCATGTAGTGAACTTACTACTCCGTTTAATTTTCATTTTTCTATCTACGTAAGTTGCAATGTTGCACTTTTATAAGGGTTTGTCGATCCACCGTGACTGAGATAATTTCGTTGTTTATGATATTACCCAATGCCAACGGTAGCACATTACTTTTCCAAAGGTAAATTATCAAAAAGACAAAAAGTTTGTCAATTTGTACTCAACGCTTTGGATACCATTCACGTCCGATCAACCACAATTTTAAAACAGAATGCAGCGTAAATTTAGTCAAATTGAAAAAAAAGAAAAAAATGTAACTTCAATATTTCGTAATGGCGAGATTTTTTTGAAATTTAATTTGGTCCATGGGAGGGAAAAAAAAACTTACTGTAGCCATCATCGGCACCAGAAGCTTGCGGTTCATTATTGAATGAACATGTGAACCCTAGAGTTTGATTTCCTCTTTCAATATCAACTTCGAAGCTTGGCTTGCTTTTCATTTCTCCAAATTCAGCCTTGTCCTCTGGGGTGTCAATGTCGGGTTCAGAATCAGAATCGACAGTATGATTGACATTGAAATTTATCGTTATGCTAAAAAATTACGAATTCAGTCAAGTTTTTGTCACAAAATTGTAATAACTAGAGCAAGAAGATCGCTAAACAATTTTTGGCTTACGTTTCATCTCCATGTTTTTTGGTGAGCGTAACCTCCGCTCCATCTAACGATATCTTAAAGCCGTCTAACTCTGTGGGAATGGTCTTCATTTTTTGTGCCTTCTTTTCCGCAACAATTTCTTCAGCTAAAAAGAGTCCCAATTCTTTCTCCGCTATAGCATCAACCATGTAAATGACAAAAAATTGCAATTGAATAAATAGAGAGAAAATTATCACTAAAAAAAAAACCAAATAATAGTAATAATAATAATAGTAAATTATATTTCGGGCAGAGAAGTTACGAGGTGACATTGAAAAATGACCCTAACCTTTGGTGTGTGCCTTTCGGGAGCAGCCGCAGCTGCAAAAATCGCTGGGATTTTGAATTTTGTAACTCGTTAGTGGTGCAAGTTCGTTTTGCCGGCTGCACATGTTCCACATCGTTCTTGCGAAATCCCTTCGTGCCGTGCCGCCGACAACGGTAGATTGTGTTAATCCCTTGAGAGTTGAGGCCCTCAGAGCGGTTCTGACTAATCCGTTCATCTTTCTGTCTTCTGGCTTATACCGCCGTTGATAATTGTTGTAATTAATTTACACTGTTTTCTAAAATTCGGCTGATGCACGACTTGGCACGGCTCGCGATCAAGCTACTCCTTGCGCGGAAAAGGTTGCGTCAGGGCTACGTTCACTCTTGTATTCTCGTCTTCCTCTACCATACTTGCCTCTACCCTGTTCGCCGACCGGATGTTCACTAAGGTGAGCTCAAAACCACAAACTAGTCAGGTATACTTAGACGCGGATATGGGGTGAAAATTATTATCGTATAATGTGACTTTCAGTGGACTTTCCACGCCGAAGTGCAGGCATTTTTCTCGACGGTTGATGCGTGTAACCTTAGTGACCGGAAGTCGACTCCGTGTTACAAACAGTTTAGTAAACGCAGCCGCCATTTTGTAGCGGCGCTACTGATTTCGAGTATTCGAGTAATTTCGTCTTCGTTCGGCATGTCGGCTTGTAAACGTAGGAGATACGTTTCGCAAAGATACGTATAGACGGACGAAAATCAGGTGCCAAATAACACCAGTTGATTAATTGGAAGAGCAAATTGGGCGCGATGTTGCTGAACAACTAGCGATACCCTATTTGCAACAGAAACCAAGGTAAATACAACACTCACGACATTCTCGTGATCAAAATGGCTGACAATTTTTGTCCTCACCGCATTCTCGCCAATGAAAATCAACGGTCGTCGTCGATTTTGACTGATCACTAAACGGAAATTTTTGCTTATATAACCTCAAAAATATCATAATTATTTCACTAATCGAATAAAAGTAATAAAAGCTTTCAAGATCCCAATTTGACAATGGAAGTCAACCATAACCAAAGGATGTGTATTTACAGGCCTCAACGCCGCATTTTTATAACTCAATAACTCTGTAAATGATTGACAGATTACGTGACATTTTCTTGCCACATTGTATTTCCGTATTGATTTACTTTCACGTATTTAATTCGGATTGTATGATATCTAGGTCAATTGGCACGATTTCTTATATGCTCATTTACGTCTAGTTATACCACTCTTTCAACTCATAATTTTCATAATAATTAGTTGATTGATCAAAGATTTAAAAAAATTTCTTTTTAGCTAAATAAGTCAGCGTCAAAATGTCTATACCGCCTTACTTGCTGGGCCCAAACCCATGGGCCACCATGATGGCCCAGCAGCAGGCTCACGCTCAGCTTGCAGCTGCGCAAGCTCACGCGCAAGCAGCGGCTCATGCTCAGGCAGCCCATCATGCTCACATGCAAGCAATGGCTGGGCCGCCGCTACCGCAGCTGCCTAAGCAGCCCGAAGTTATTTCCGAAGATAAATTGCAGGAAAAAGGTAAGAATGGATTATTATTGTTAATGTTGAAAAGACAGAAAAGGTCCTCTACGCATGTGTATTATTTTCTAGTGATTGAAGAAAACATCTGAAAAATTAATATATTTCCAAATAACATTCATTGATGAAAACTGTTCACATATGACTAGATAACTTGATTTCGTTATCCCACTTTCTGCAAATTTTAGCTCAAAAGTGGCAGCAATTACAGTCCAAACGTTTTGCGGAGAAACGTAAATTTGGGTTCGTCGATGCTCAGAAGGAGGATATGCCGCCTGAGCACATAAGGAAGATTATTAGAGATCATGGAGATATGAGCAGCCGAAAATACAGACATGACAAACGTGTTTATTTGGGGTAATTATCGTGTATCAGTGTTCGATGAAGCTCTATTTTTTGTTTGTAATTTTGTCCTCACCTTTTGTTATACGGTCATTATATTAATTACAGTGCTCTGAAATACATGCCTCATGCTGTGATGAAATTGTTGGAAAACATGCCAATGCCATGGGAACAAATTCGGGACGTCAAAGTGCTGTATCATATCACCGGAGCCATCACATTTGTCAATGAAATTCCATGGGTCATTGAACCAGTCTATATCGCTCAGTGGGGGTGAGTTTTTAAAGAATTTCTAACTCTTTGTTAAGAGAGAAAAAAAGGTCAAATAATTACTTCGGCCCAATGTTTGATCGTGATTAAAATCTAGTGAATTTAATTTTAAGAACAATGTGGATCATGATGAGGCGTGAGAAACGAGACAGAAGACATTTCAAAAGAATGAGATTTCCTCCGTTCGATGACGAAGAACCGCCTCTAGATTATGCAGACAATGTGTTGGATGTCGAGCCTTTGGAAGCCATACAAATCGAGCTTGACTCGGAGGAAGACGAATCGGTTGCTACATGGTTTTATGAGCACAAACCTTTGGTTGGGACGAAGTAAGTAAATACTTGATTATAATGCTGAGCTCAACTGAAATTTTTCTTGAAAGTGAACTGAATTATTTCATTAGCAATATCAGGACCTTTCGCAGTTTTGGCGTCAATATATGACCTGCTGCCCAACTCCTGACAATATACGTCATTTATACACCAATTTCATGATGAATCGCGTAGGGGTCCTGAAATCAGTCATTCATGTGGTCTGACGGTTGCAGCGTTGTTGTTTGCTTGTCTGAGATAAGACAAATGCAACGTTGTGATTGGATCAAACGCTAATCTGAAATAGACTTACGTATATACTCAAAATTTAGCAGCCTGAAGAAACATGACCAAAATTATTTCACGCAACGAAATTTTTCTAATAATTTCCAGGCATGTTAATGGATCAACTTATCGTAAGTGGAACTTGTCCCTTCCACAAATGGCAACATTATATCGGTTGGCCAATCAGCTGCTGACTGATTTGGTTGATCAAAATTTCTTCTATCTCTTTGATCCAAAGTCGTTCTTTACTGCAAAAGCTTTGAACATGGCCATTCCTGGCGGTCCTAAGTTTGAGCCCCTTGTGAAGGATTCAAATGCTGCTGACGAGGATTGGAACGAGTTCAACGACATAAATAAAATAATCATCCGACAACCAATTCGTACGGAATATCGTATCGCTTTTCCTTATCTGTACAACAACATGCCACACTTCGTTCATCTTTCGTGGTAGGTAGTTTTACTTGCAGATTATTTTTTAAATTTCTGCAGATTCTGTTATTATATTGATATCCACACCAGTTTTAAGACAATATTAAGATTATATGTGGTCTTACTAGCCGTGTGGTAAAATATTTAGTGATCGTTATTCGTCACCCTCGTAGAGGAGAGAGGGCGACTGCTGAAATCACAGACAAATTTTTAACTTTAACATTGCTATCCTTATATTTGGTTAATTATATCCTGGTCGCAGGTACCACGCTCCTAACGTTGTCTACATCAAGACCGAGGATCCAGATTTACCTGCCTTTTATTTTGATCCATTGATCAACCCGATTTCACACCGAAATTCATTGAAGGTACATCCATTGCTCTTTAATAAATGCTGTGTAGAGATTATCATATTTGATTTCGAGCTGTTCCACGTCGACATCCCTGTTCAATGAGTTGTTCAACTAAAATAGCTCGTAGATGAAGGGTCATTTTTGCCCTGCGTTAGCGCAGCATGACTAACGGAGTTTCCAAAATGACGACACTGTATTTTATTCATCGAGTTTTATTCAAAATCTCCACAATTCACAATTTAATTTTAGAAAATCCTCTCTTTCCATAGACAATGGAGCCTCTTCTTGAAGAAGATGAAGATTTTGTACTGCCTGAAGAGGTTCAGCCATTTTTGCAAGAGACGCCGCTTTATACAGACAACACGGCTAATGGAATTGCTCTGCTTTGGGCACCACGTCCGTTTAACACGCGATCTGGCAGAACTAGACGAGCGATTGATATTCCCCTGGTAAAATCTTGGTACCGCGAACATTGTCCACCGGGACAGCCAGTCAAAGTTCGTGTCAGTTACCAGAAATTGCTAAAGTACTTTGTCCTGAATGCATTGAAACACAGGCCTCCAAAGCCACAGAAAAAACGATACCTCTTCAGGTCTTTCAAATCGACCAAGTTCTTCCAGACTACAACTATCGACTGGGTAGAAGCTGGTCTTCAAGTATGTAGGCAAGGATACAATATGTTGAACTTGCTCATTCACAGAAAGAATTTGAACTATCTTCATCTTGATTATAACTTTAACTTGAAACCGGTCAAGACTTTGACCACCAAAGAGAGAAAGAAGTCGCGTTTTGGAAATGGTGAGTGGTAAAAAGGTCAAAGATCATGAGTCTGGACTGTAATGTGCTAGTCGTAACGCTTTTTGTTTTTTACTTTCAGCATTTCATCTCTGTCGTGAAATCCTCCGACTGACCAAACTGATTATCGATTCTCACGTCCAGTACCGTTTGAACAACGTTGATGCCTTTCAACTCGCTGACGGGCTTCAATACATCTTTGCTCATGTCGGACAACTTACTGGCATGTATCGCTACAAGTACAAACTGATGAGGCAGATTAGAATGTGCAAAGACTTGAAGCACCTTATCTATTACAGATTTAACACTGTGAGTATTTTTTTGCTTTTTTTTTCACGTACCGTTTCCATATTCTTGAATTTATTCACTCTGTAAAGCTCGTGTTTCACAAAAAAATCTTTTTTTCGTGTGTTGATGATAGGGTCCAGTAGGCAAAGGTCCCGGATGTGGATTCTGGGCACCTGGATGGAGAGTGTGGCTATTCTTCATGCGTGGTATCACACCGCTGCTCGAACGCTGGCTTGGTAATCTTTTGTCTAGGCAGTTCGAGGGACGGCATTCCAAAGGGGTTGCAAAGACTGTGACCAAACAGCGAGTCGAGTCGCACTTCGATCTCGAATTGCGAGCCTCTGTGATGCACGACATCGTTGACATGATGCCTGAAGGTATTAAACAGAACAAAGCTAGAACAATTCTTCAACATCTTAGCGAGGCTTGGAGATGCTGGAAAGCTAACATTCCATGGAAGGTTTGTGACTTGATTCCCTTTTAATCTCTTGATTCGTTTTTTTCATCACTCTTGAGTGACAATTTGTTTTTTGTATAGGTTCCAGGGCTGCCTATTCCGATCGAAAATATGATTCTTCGATACGTCAAGATGAAGGCTGACTGGTGGACTAACACCGCACATTACAATCGCGAACGTATTAGGCGAGGTGCTACAGTCGATAAGACAGTCTGTAAAAAGAACTTGGGACGTCTGACAAGACTCTACTTGAAGGCAGAGCAAGAGAGGCAACACAATTACTTGAAAGTGAGTGTTAAAAGGTTGATTATTCGATTAAATACCTGACGCACGAAGTAATGCTAATTTTCTGCGGTCGAATTAATTTTAGGATGGACCGTACATCTCTCCAGAAGAAGCTGTTGCCATTTATACAACGACAGTTCACTGGCTTGAGTCTCGTCGATTTGCGCCAATACCATTCCCACCATTGTCTTACAAACACGACACGAAACTTTTGATTCTTGCTTTGGAAAGATTGAAGGAAGCCTACAGCGTCAAGTCAAGGTTAAATCAGAGCCAGCGAGAGGAACTCGGATTGATTGAACAAGCCTACGACAATCCTCATGAGGCGTTGTCAAGGATTAAACGTCATTTATTGACGCAGAGGGCGTTCAAAGAGGTAAGCATCGTAAAACTTTTATTGTGTGTTTTTGTTTTTGCTAATGTACAAAACCATTACTCTGTTCTGGTCTGAATATTCATGATGACAGATTTGTGTAGGGGTCTGAAATCAGCCATTTGTGAGGCTGACTTCTGGTTCAGTGAGCAGATGTTTGTCTGAGATGAACATCCGGCCTGCTTTAGTTGGAAAAATAGCACAACCTGAATTGTTTGATATGGAAAATAACTTTTTCTCCCCAAAAATGTCCTCTCCCTCAACTTCGCGATCTATTTCTAGGTCGGAATCGAGTTTATGGATCTCTACAGTCACCTGATTCCCGTCTACGACGTTGAGCCGTTGGAAAAAATCACGGATGCGTACCTGGATCAGTATCTCTGGTACGAGGCGGACAAACGCAGACTTTTCCCACCCTGGGTAAAGCCATCTGATACAGAACCGCCTCCACTTTTGGTGTACAAGTGGTGTCAGGGTATAAACAACTTGCAGGATGTGTGGGATGTTAGTGAAGGCGAGTGCAACGTCCTGCTTGAGTCGAAGTTTGAGAAACTGTACGAAAAAATTGATTTAACATTGCTCAACAGACTCCTCAGGCTCATCGTTGATCACAATATCGCTGATTACATGACAGCAAAGAACAACGTTGTCATAAATTACAAGGTAATTATTATTTCCATATTCTTTACACTATGAAATTTCGAGGATGTAGAAATTGCTAAATAATTCAATTATCTGTCAGCCTTCTACTAGTGCCTCGTAAAGTAACGATCACTTTTGCCCTGTACTGGTTTCTCATACCTGATACAGTTTCCAAGATGATGACAAGTTGAATCGATTTCAAGACTGTCGTATTTTCTTCAGGATTTTACGATTGACAAAGTTTTTTACCTTATTTCCAGGACATGAATCACACGAACAGTTACGGTATTATAAGAGGTCTGCAATTCGCTTCGTTCATAGCACAATACTATGGCTTGGTATTGGACTTACTCGTGCTCGGTTTGCAAAGAGCAAGCGAAATGGCTGGGCCACCGCAAATGCCCAACGATTTTCTGACTTTCCAAGATGTAGCTTCTGAAACGGCTCATCCAATTCGTTTATTCTGCAGATACGTGGATAGAATCCACTTGTTTCTCAGGTAAAATTGTGATCCAGTTTTTTAGTGAAGGTAATATAAAGTTTCTTGCGGAAATTTCATTAAGTATATTTACAGGTTCACAGCAGAAGAAGCCAGAGATCTGATACAACGGTACTTGACCGAACATCCAGATCCGAACAACGAAAATATCGTAGGTTACAACAATAAGAAGTGCTGGCCTAGAGATGCGAGAATGCGATTGATGAAACACGACGTAAACCTGTGAGTGTTTGGCCGTTTTATACATTAATTTCTAATTTTTTCACGCAAACGATTAATTATCTACTGTTGAAGTTCTTTTTTCTTTAATTCGCAGCGGTCGAGCCGTATTCTGGGACATAAAGAACAGATTGCCTCGGTCGACGACCACCATTCAGTGGGAGAATAGTTTTGTGAGTGTCTACAGTAAAGACAATCCCAATTTGTTATTCAACATGAGTGGTTTCGAGTGTCGCATATTACCAAAATGCAGAACGACGCATGAAGAATTCACGCACAGAGACGGAGTTTGGAATCTGCAGAATGAAATCACTAAGGAAAGGACGGCACAGTGTTTCCTCAGAGTTGACGACGAAAGTCTTCAGAGATTCCACAACAGAGTCAGACAGATCCTCATGGCGTCTGGGTCGACTACTTTCACCAAAATCGTAAACAAATGGAACACTGCTCTCATCGGTCTCATGACTTACTTCCGCGAAGCTGTTGTCAATACTCAAGAACTTCTGGATCTACTTGTCAAGTGTGAGAACAAAATTCAAACCAGAATCAAGATCGGTTTGAACTCTAAAATGCCTTCGAGATTTCCACCTGTCGTTTTCTATACTCCCAAAGAACTTGGAGGACTCGGTATGCTGTCTATGGGACACGTTCTCATTCCACAGGTAATTCGCACATATTTCAATAATGTATCAGTCAGGTGTGCGTCGTTTCAAATCTTTCATTCTTTTCATTGATAATTTCAGTCTGACCTGAGATGGTCAAAGCAAACTGACGTTGGAATTACTCATTTCCGATCCGGAATGAGCCACGACGAGGATCAGTTGATTCCCAACTTGTACAGATACATTCAGCCATGGGAATCAGAGTTCATTGATTCTCAACGAGTCTGGGCCGAGTACGCGTTGAAGCGTCAAGAGGCGAATGCGCAAAATCGTCGTCTCACTCTGGAAGATCTTGAAGACAGTTGGGACCGTGGTATACCAAGGATAAACACACTCTTCCAAAAGGATAGGCACACTCTTGCCTATGACAAAGGATGGAGAATCCGAACAGAATTCAAACAGTACCAGGTCATTACATTGTTTCAAACTTTCCTGAAACCTAAATTAAATTGGCCCAAGTAATTTGTCGTATCTTTTATTTGATAACTCGTGTTACAGGTACTCAAACAAAATCCGTTCTGGTGGACCCATCAACGTCACGACGGTAAATTGTGGAACTTGAACAACTACCGAACTGATATGATCCAAGCGCTTGGAGGAGTCGAAGGTATCCTTGAGCATACTCTGTTCAAAGGAACGTATTTCCCTACCTGGGAAGGTCTGTTTTGGTCAGTATTTTGCCATTGTTTAATAGTGTTGGCAATAAAATCTAAACGATTGACATTTTTATAGCATTTCTTTTATTTTCGTAATGTAGGGAGAAGGCATCAGGATTTGAAGAGTCGATGAAGTACAAAAAATTGACAAACGCACAGAGATCTGGTTTAAATCAAATTCCGAACCGTCGTTTTACTTTGTGGTGGTCGCCGACCATCAACAGAGCCAACGTTTACGTTGGATTCCAGGTGCGTCCAAAACTAACTCCATAATTTTCAGCCACCAGATGAGCAGGGATATAACATTCCTTTTATTCGCCATAGGTGCAACTGGATCTGACTGGAATTTTCATGCACGGAAAAATTCCCACGCTAAAAATATCCCTGATTCAAATCTTCCGTGCCCATTTGTGGCAAAAGGTTCACGAATCTATCGTCATGGATCTGTGTCAAGTGTTTGATCAAGAATTAGATGCTCTCGAGATTGAAACTGTACAAAAGGAAACTATCCACCCGAGAAAGTCTTACAAGATGAACTCGTCTTGCGCCGATATCTTGCTCTTCTCTGCGTACAAGTGGAATGTGTCCAGACCATCTTTGCTAGCAGATTCAAAGTGAGTCATCGCTACTTTTAACGATCTTCACTCGGACTGCAATTCAATTAATATAAGTAGTCCATCGATTTAACTTACATGACGTAATCAGCAACTGTGTTGTCGCATTTTAGAGACATGATGGACAATACCACAACCCAAAAATATTGGATTGATGTCCAATTGAGGTGGGGTGACTACGATTCTCATGACATTGAACGATACGCAAGGGCGAAGTTTTTGGACTATACAACAGACAACATGTCGATTTATCCTTCTCCAACAGGGCTGCTTATCGCCATTGATTTGGCTTACAACCTGCACAGGTAATTTGTAAAAGACGGTACATCATTTGTTTTGCAAAATTACCAAGGCTAATTTTATCATTCATCAAACAGCGCATATGGTAACTGGTTCCCGGGCTGTAAGCCTCTTATCCAGCAAGCGATGGCAAAGATAATGAAAGCCAACCCTGCGCTTTATGTACTAAGAGAGCGCATCAGGAAGGCTCTTCAACTCTACTCTTCAGAACCAACAGAGCCTTACCTATCGTCACAGAATTACGGAGAGCTGTTCTCAAATCAGATTATTTGGTAGGTGGATTATTTTTTCCTCACGTCTTGTCGGCAAGCACAAGTTACTTCATGACAACTGTTTTTAATTGAAAAATTATTGGTTTTTTCAGGTTTGTCGATGATACAAACGTCTACCGAGTAACGATTCACAAGACTTTTGAAGGTAATTTGACTACGAAACCTATCAACGGTGCCATCTTTATCTTCAACCCTCGCACTGGACAGCTTTTCCTCAAAATTATTCACACCTCGGTTTGGGCTGGTCAAAAGCGTCTCGGACAGGTAATTGAAATTCGCTAATTTATCACTAACGAACGCCCGATAATATGGAAACATTCTAGCTGGCGAAATGGAAAACTGCCGAGGAAGTTGCGGCGTTGATTCGGTCTCTTCCCGTTGAAGAACAACCTAAACAAATTATCGTAACCAGAAAAGGAATGTTGGATCCTCTCGAGGTACGGATAAAATTTCAACCATGTTAATGGAACATGAACCAAATTTTTGAAGCAATAAAAACAACCTTCAGTATTTCACTTAACTTTTACAGGTTCATTTACTCGACTTCCCTAACATCGTTATCAAAGGTTCGGAGTTGCAACTTCCGTTCCAAGCCTGTCTTAAGGTAGAAAAGTTTGGTGACCTTATTCTGAAGGCTACGGAACCTCAAATGGTTCTCTTCAATCTCTATGACGATTGGCTGAAAACAATTTCTTCGTACACGGTAAGTTGCTTTTGTTTTTTTCATAGTAAAATTAACCATATCGTACGAATAATAAAAATCAACGGAGCTGATTGAACTCTCATTTATGAAATTCATCACACAGGCATTTTCACGTCTGATCTTGATTCTGCGAGCGTTACATGTCAACACAGAAAGAACAAAAGTTGTTCTCAAGCCTGACAAAACGACTATCACAGAGCCGCATCATATTTGGCCGTCACTTACCGATGACGAGTGGATCAAGGTGGAAGTGCAGTTGAAGGATTTGATTTTGGCTGACTATGGAAAGAAAAACAAGTAAGTGGTCTATATTTCGTCTTATTTGATTGCGAGGAGGTTGACTTTTTAACGTGCTAACTAACTTTTCTCCAACAGCGTCAATGTTGCATCGCTAACACAGTCTGAAATTCGTGACATTATTCTTGGAATGGAGATCAGCGCTCCGTCGGCTCAGAGACAACAGATTGCCGAGATTGAAAAACAGACTAAAGAGCAATCACAGCTCACTGCAACAACGACTAGAACAGTCAACAAACATGGTGACGAAATTATCACCGCCACTACTTCAAACTATGAAACTCAGACGTTCAGTTCAAAAACGGAATGGCGAGTGAGAGCTATTTCGGCCACCAATCTTCACCTCAGAACTAACCACATATACGTTTCGTCTGACGATATCAAGGAAACCGGGTACACTTATATACTGCCAAAGAATGTTCTCAAGAAATTTGTCACCATCTCTGACTTACGCGCGCAGGTATGTCGATGCGCGCTACTTGACTATGTGATAGTTTTACTGCTTTGTCGATTTATTCGTAATAATAAATCACTCTTGTTTAGATCGCAGGGTATCTGTACGGCATTAGTCCTCCCGACAATCCTCAGGTCAAGGAGATACGGTGTATAGTAATGGCCCCACAATGGGGTACACATCAAACTGTGCATCTTCCAAGTTCTTTGCCAAACCATCAATATCTCAAAGAGATGGAACCGCTTGGATGGATACACACTCAGCCGAATGAACTGCCTCAATTATCTCCACAAGTATGTAACTTTCGTTATATGCTTAGTACTCGAAATTGTTCTTTCGTATAAGCAGTGTAGGAACGTTATACTAACTGACAACTCGCCTATCAAGAATTACGATTATTTTTAGGACATATCAACGCACGCCAGAGTTATGGCCGAAAATCCTGGATGGGACGGAGAGAAAACAATTGTCATTACATGCAGTTTCACCCCTGGTTCATGTTCCCTCACGGCATACAAACTCACTCCTAGGTATGTCATTTTCAAATTCAATTGTTCAAACGCCATGGATCACGCAGAGAGTTAAAAATTGGCTGCATTTAAATATTCGGTGTAAAAGTCATTCGTTACATTATCGGCAGCTTCACATTAAATAGACTCTTTGGATGTCTGAAGGTTTTGAAAATTCTGCTTGTCATAGAAGTATCCTCAAATGGATGAAGTATATCAGCAATCAAATGGTGAATAATGTGTGAAAAATCACTTTTATTATAGTGGATTTGAATGGGGGAAGCAAAACACGGACAAGGGAAACAATCCCAAAGGATATCTTCCAAGTCACTACGAAAAAGTACAAATGCTGCTTTCTGATCGTTTCCTGGGCTTCTTTATGGTTCCTAGTCAGGGTTCTTGGAACTACAACTTCATGGGTGAGTATTGCGTGCTTTTCGTGTGCTGTGAATACTTGATTACGTTTAAATGTGGTATAATTGATGTTGTGACTTTTCAAACAATTCACAGGCGTGAGACACGACCCGAATATGAAGTACGAACTGCAATTAGCAAATCCGAAAGAATTTTACCACGAGGTTCACCGACCCGCCCATTTCTTAAATTTCTCCAGCTTGGAAGATGGCGACGGCGTTGGAGCGGACAGGGAAGACATGTACGCGTAAACCGAAGTCGTTAAAAACGGCGTTTACCTTGATACGAACTTGCTCCAGTGGCACTGAGAGCAGAACCAGTGCCGTGAAGTGTTCGGAGAAGAATTTCGCTAACGTTTAAAATATCCACGCGGTAAATCGCTTTAAACGCTCGTAAAATTCACGACCCTGAAGATGATGGTCTTCTTTCCGATTATTATTTCACACGCTGAAAAATAGTTGTCGGTATACATTCATCATTTGTTTAAAGAATTTCTCAAACAGTCGTATCAATTATTCGACAGTGTGCAAATGTTACGCGAGTCGCGTTGAGAGAAGAAAATGAAAAAAAAAAAAAATAAAACGAACGAATGACGAAACCAAGTGTCTAAAGATGTAAATAGTGGGATAATTATTTAACAGTGAAGTAACTTCAACTCTTTTCGCAAACACGATTTATGCACGAATGTTTAGTGTACCGTATTTTTTTTTTTTCTTTATCGAAAATGAAAATAATAGTATACTTGCGACGGTGCGGTGAGACATCACACGTATGTGCGGAGCGACGGAGTTATGAAGGTTGCGACGAGAGTGAGTTTACGGAGATTTGCGCAACATAAAAATGGTTCCACGAGTCCCAAGAATCCTATTCCCTTAATTTCCAATCGGTGAGTAAAATATCTCTGTCCCATTGATAATGAATCCGAATTTTTTACGTTAAAATATTGATTGATCATTCGCTCTGAAACCGATGTCTTTCTGTACCACGCTATTTCCAATCCCGTAAACAGTATAAATACCAGATTTACGGTATAGATTTTAAAGAACGGACTATTACTGCAATTAATAATTATTACGACGCAAGTTAAATAGATTATTGTACTTTTATGAATAAAATGAATTCGGACATGAAAACGAAGGTATGAAAAATTTTATAAGATCGCCAATTAATCAGCGACCTGAACCGCGATTTCATTTTCGTGAAATCTTATTTTGTGTTACATAAATATGAAGATTTCATTTTATCGTAATTTGATTGTCTCAGGTAAGTTGATCGGCCGTTTGAAATACCTTCCTGTATTACAATGTTACAACGTGTAAAGGTGTTGGAAAATTATTTCGGTTGTGAACTTTGAGAAATTTGTTTATTCATAAGCATATCACAATACAAAAAGCAATATTCAAGATTTGAACAATCGTGCTTCATTATACATACAGAGTAAGTATTATTCGTAATAAGATACACGAATATACATATAAGGTAGGTGCGGTTTAATATAATTAACAACAATTGTGTCACAATATTTTAAGTATGTACCAAACAGATACTGAAAACCGGTGTCCATAAGTACCGAAAAAAAAACAAAAAAAAAAAAAAAAAATGATTGTTAAACGAATTAGACATCCCGTGAGAAGTTTTTATTAGCAAGTGATAACAACGCGATTGAAAATTTAAATCTATAACCGCCGTCAAATTTGGAGAGTTTACTTAAATCTCAGGTCGAAATCCGACGTATGAAAATGTCATTTTTGTTTTAATTCCTTTTTTTTCCCCTTGTTCATTGAATGTAAATAACAAATATATCGTTAAGGTATTCGTGTTGATCAAAAAAATATTTACTCGTGTTCTTATCGCACAAAATACAGATACACATGCACACCCACGCAAAATTTATCGCCTAGCCTCGCGTCGATACTGTCAAAATGTTGAAATCTCAATGACTGATATAAATATAATGAATAGCTAAATATCCATTAGTAACAGTGTCCGGCTAGATAGTTATCTTCCTTTATACCCACAAAACGTTCTCTCACGTAAAAAAAAAAAAATAAAAAAAAATTGCAAATTTTCCTAACACTTTTAAAGTAATGTTATTAATTATAATAGCAAAATATACACGCCGCCGGGGGCAAACATTGTGTATTACAACTTTGGTTGGAAGTAACTATACATGTTATATCGAATTAAAATAGCTATTTACAGATCGTAGATTGTCGAAAAAAAAAACACCAAGGTTTATAGTCATTAATGCAGCGTTTGATTGTTGCTGCAATTAGAAGATTATAAGTGATTAAAGTATAAATCTATAAGTTATAAGTAACAAATATGTTATGATTATAGCCAATTTTCGTAAAGTAGAATCACTCATTCGAAATTGTACAACAGGCGAATATATTTGGTTGCGTTAAAGATTTTGGAGAGGTAATCGATCATTTTCAAAATCAATTGTTATTGCTTCGCGTCCTGGAAGATCGATAATTTTTTTTTTTTTTTTTTTTACCCCAACCAACGAAGCCTCTCGAATATCTTTCAAGTTACGTAAATTTTGTATATTCTAATTACACACGTTTAATATGAGAGTTTAAAATAATAATTACATTACAATTATAATATATTTATAATTTGTCAAATCTCAAACTTTTAACTATCAGACATTAATAATATTACATCTCAGTCACTCGATGTTAAAAAAAAAAAAACAAAGAAAGAAGAACCATTCACTGGATTCAACTCACAGTGTAAAGAAAGATGGGATTATATTCGGATAAAATTACAATAATAATGATTATTATTGTTATTAAAACTATTTTCTATAGATAATTTTATGATCTCAACTACACGAAGAGACGAATAGATTCAAATTGTAAGTCAAAATATAATCGTAGCAAACTATTTGTAGATTTAAAATTGCGATATATAGTGAAAACTTGCAGCGATATCGATGTTTTAACCAAAAATATTTAAAAAACAAAAAGAAAGCTTTCTCTTTATTTCAATTGGTCGTACGCGTTTATCATTTTTATTTCTTTCATGCACATAATTAACTTTTTCTGATCCTATCGCTCTTTAAAAATGAAAAAATCTTTCCAATCGTTGCTACGAATTATACGCGTAATAATTGTGATTCACAACTCTTTCCGGTGGTAATAAACGTCGTTAATGATCCGAACTTTTTTAGGCACCGTCGCTGTCGTCAAATTTTGTCGATTTGTATTTAGCGGCGGGTTCTGGACACGAGTTTGTTTTCTCATTCAGAGGAACGGATGTTGTGCAAGTCCGGGACGTCGAGCTGTGATAAGCGCTCCTCGTTGAGTCTCGTGATAAAAAATTTTCCCCTTTACATCCGAAGCGTTTCATTAATAAACGTTTAATCTTCTCCTTCCATACGAATATTATAAATATTATCACACCCTGGAGGGTGTTTGCCAAATCCGTTATGTACCAAAGGTACTCCGGACTCTTGTACGCCCAGGAGATTATCTCCATTGACCAGTTGATGCCCATAACGATGAACAATTTCAGGTACAAGTTGAACCTGCGAAATTGAAACATCGAAATAATAATTAAAACGAATGCGATGTCATTTTTTTTTTTTTTTCATCACAAATGAGACGATAGTCAATTTTGTTGGTCTGAATACCCTTGTGTATTATACGGGGTGTATTAATACGGGGGATTTTTTAATTTGGTAATGGAAAAACACGGAAAATAGAACAATTTTTTATCTAGGGAATCGGAAATCATTTTTTGACGTAACAAGTTGACTTTTTTTCCTCGAAAAAACAAATTTGCTTAACGCTGACTATTTTTGCAAGTTACATTTTTCTTTTTAGTAACTTACTGGAACTTGGAGAAAATTTCAGGGAAAACTAGATTTTAGGTAATGGAAAATGTGGAAATGGCGTGGAATTTTTTTTTTTCCCAAAAAAAATTTGTGGCCACCCTGTAAATAGTTACAGAGAAAATATTTAAGGAGGTGACAATTATTGAAAGTGGTGTTTAAATCGACTATGAAAAAGACATAAAAAAAAAAGAGATAGACGAAACTATTTTTCGCCAAAAGTATTCGCGGTGAGAAAATGTTAAAACTGTGTAATCGTCGGGTTTCTCTTTCCACTTGGACGAGGCAATCAAAATTAGCCCGTCGGTGTTTGAGCGTGAATAGTATCGGTTTATTGCTTCAAACTTTTAGTATAAACAAGTTAATATAAACCTGACAATTTCGCCCAGATGATTTTCTTGACAAGAAGAGAAGGAGAACTAAAATTGAAGCTCTATAATATTTGTAATATAGGGAAAATTTACAGCCTTATGATTGATTCATCGTGTGAATTAAATCACGTTATTCGTGTTAAAAAATTTGTATTACAAACTGAATTCGGATTAACGTCGTCGAAAAACATTATTGCCAAACTGTCAGCGGAAAGTTGTATCGTGGCGAAGTGTTAAAAGTTTTTTTACTCTAAATTTTATTTACTACCACGGGTGATAAAATTAATGGATTTTTCTTTTATATACATTTATAAATATTGACATATTATCAAACGCGGGGATTTCATTGTGTACTAAAATTGTACGAACTAAAATTTTTCACTCACCACTGCTTATTATCATCGTGACGCCTGCTTTCTGTTCCTTTCAATTGATGCGCCGTGTTCTTTTTATGTTGTATAATCTTTGCCGCCGTTAAGATGAACAAAATTATGTTACAGAGAACCGTCAATCCCATCGGTATGTAAAAATAGTAAGCTTTCGCCATTTCCGCTGTAAAAAAAATTTTAATTTATAATATTTGTATAATACGGATCTATTAATTGGACATGCGTGAGTCTGTGCAATACATTATTGAAACGAAAAAAACAAAGTTGCAACGTTGCTTTAATTTCTTAATCAAATGTTTGATCATTTCTCATTCTTTATTCAAGATTAGCGATTAATTTGAGATTAATTACACTGTGGAATCAACTATTCATACAATTGTACACGTGGAATGTAATGAGAATTGTTAAACAATATTATTAGCGGCAATATTTTACTCACGATTGTGGTTCATCTTTTTTATTAATAATGATATGTTATTTTTTAGATTGTAGAACGGATCTCGAGTGAGTTATACGTGTATAAATAACAGCTTGTAATAATATTGATGAAGTTGTCGATTTGCGGTTGATTTAATCAAGAGTTCCAAGTACTCTCTGTGATTCATTTGAACCACCTGCGTTTTTATACTGATGAATATTTTCTTTCCCTAGTTTCACAATGAGGATTCGAAACAAACAGAGTTTCTCAACGAAAACGGTTCCTACAATTTCTATTCTTGATACGGATTGAAAATTTTTGCAATAACGCGGTGGCTGAACAATCGAACGAAACAAATGTTTCGGTAAAAAAGTCACGCCGAATTGCCGCATCGTGCCAAATCGAAACTATTTGTTTGAAATTCCGATCAAAATCGTCGATTAGTAAACGATTCCGAGGAAATTATTATCGAGGTATAATTTGTGATACGAATTTATTCTTAATCATGATATTAAATTTTGCAATTTTCAAACAACATCGAATGCTGCGTGCCCTGATCTCACGTCCGGTGGATATTAATAAGTCCATAAATTTAGTCCAGTCAAAATAGGTCTGAATTGAAGATATTCGGTATACGGCTGCATTTTTGTGCACAGGGATTTCCGCCCCTCAGGAACTCAAATCTGAAGTCATTTTTGAGTTGCATAGCCGGAGTTTTGAGAAAACAGCAAAATTTGACGTTTTTTGCAATTTCTTCCAAAACTGCTATCGATGGATAAAAAATGAATCAATCATCGTGCAGAGCGGAAAATTCTACATCGAATTATGTCCTCATATGTCGGAAACGGAGTCGGATTAACAAATTGAGCAAAAAGAAATCCTACTTATCGATGGTATCTGGGGAATTTTGGTGAAATGATTTCTTGAATGAGAAAAAAGGAATTCTACTTATCGACGGCATCTGGGGAATTTTGACGAAATAATTTTTTTTCTCTTAATTTGTTAATCCGACTCCCTTTCCGACATACGAGGACATAATTCGATGTAGAATTTTCCGCTCTACACGATGGTCAAGTGATTTTCCATCCATCGATGGGATTTTTTGAGGAAAAACCCAATAAACGTCGAGTTTTGCTATTTTCTCGAAACTCTGGCTATGCAGCTCAAAATTTACTTTAGATTTAAGTGCGGCCATATCGCGGATATTTTTAATTCCGACCTATTTTGACTCGACTAAATTGTGCCCATTTTTTTTTTATTCTTTTTGATATTTAATATTGCGATATTTGCTGTACTTTACAGCAGCTACACTTACTCTTGAACCAACACTTTTCCACTCCGAATTCGGGGCGAACTACATTGCTGGGAATTCCCGGTGCGTATTCCATAATTATGCAAATTCCCGTCAACAGACATGCGCATCCCCAAGCATATATAGAGTACAATATGAACTTTTTGCGTTCACGTTGTCTTACGCTGCCCTGAATTGACCGGTAACCCCTGCAACACAACAAAATTTATTCAAATCGAGTCCTAAAAGTAGAAAAAACAAAGCAAATAATTTAACAAACTTTTGCTATCACCGGTCTATAAACTATACTTTTTACGGCGATGGCGACGAAAATATAAAGATACGGTATTGCGATCTCGTATAGAACGAAATTACGTGCGTGATAAATACATTCGTATGTATAAATACACACACGCATACCTGTACGTACATTTAATTAATAATTCATAAAACGTTGCCAAATTATACGATGATTAATGGGTAATTAAAACAATTTATCGTGTCAATTGAATGGCAGTAAAGGATGAGGACGAAGTTACTAACGTTATTGTAACGACGCGTGCTTAGGCAAAATAATTTAGTTAACCATTGTAAACAAAATATACAAGTTATCTTGAATTTTCTAATAATGATTCATTTTTCTCCTGATGTTGTATCGTTACGTTAACGTTACTAACTTCAGCCTTGTAATAAAAGTAGGTGCAACACGCAGTTGATTCGGGTGTTTAACGTGCGAGTAGCGACAAAATTTTTCTATGTACAAATTAGGATTGCGAATTGTTACCATTTTCTTGCAGCCGTGCAAACGATCATTATTATTTTTCTAATTAATTTATCATACGTTGTTACAGGCAATCAATAGCGTGCAAGTTTGTTATCGATGTGATAAGTGCACAACAATTAACCACTTGTTTATTTATTTTTTTTCTACGCTACGAGTCTGTTACTTGATGGGAAACTTCCAAGGAACAAAAAATGATGGAAGAAAAATTAGTTTACCAGGCACGCGGTTAAAAAGAAATAGAAAACAAAGACGATAATAGCGTATTTGCGTGAAAGACTTAACATTATACGTATTGTGAATATTTACATTGGATTTTTACCCACCCTACTGGATGATTCTGGGCAACTAACTTCGTAGGCTGCAAGCTTGTAATTATACAAACAGAGATGTTTTATTTACAGCGAATTGAATAAAAAAATAGTGACGGAAAGGACACAAATTTCCTACACATAATGCGATGATGATCAATTTTGTTTGGTTGTTTTTTTTTTTTTTAATTTTTCATCCTTTTTCGAAAGTAAAACAGCCTCTAATATTTCGAGTTTTCTTTTTTCTTTTCTGCTTTAACCCTTTGAGTCACAGTCGTAAGTATTCTTACCATTTACATTTTTTGTATATTTAGAGAATTTTGAAAACATGTTTCTTTGCGTTTTTTTTTTTTTTTTGCTATTTCTGATGATATATCTAATAGATTTTCAATACTCGAGAGTAATTGTTGCGATATAATGTAAATTGTTATTGTTAGAAACAAATTGATTGTAAAAATATCGTGCAAATCGAAGGAACAATTCAATACCGAGAAAGTTATTCCTCTACACGTAAGAATGTTGTGCATAAATTGTAAGTTTTTCGAATCGCTGATTACGAATCTAAAATCCGATTTTGAAAATTCAAAATAACGGATCCAATTTGACGGACAAAAATGTCAAATTCGATCGAATCCGGAGAAAAACCTCTGTCAAGAGGTTTTTGGGGTCGCTGATTACGAATCTGAAATCAGATTTTGCAAATTCAGTACGCCGAATCCGATCAGCGACACCAAAAACTCCTGTATAAAGTTTTTTCTGACCATATTCATTAAAATTTGAAATATTCGTCCACCATATCGGATCCATCATCTTGAATTTTGAAAATCTGACATCAGATTTGCGATCACCTGCAATAAAATTTGATACAACACAATGACGTGCGACTCAAAGAGTTAAATTTATTTCACAAACTTGTCACGCACGACCAGCGATAAGCGATAATAAATAATTCATCCTGCTGTGATTAAATCGCTTTGGACTCGGCAAACTCTTTTATACATTATAGATGTGTTTTATAAACCTGAGCAGAAATTCAAATGAAACCAAAACCCCGAAGCTGTACAATATACGCGTAACACCCACGTCTGTAATTCTTATTTCCCCTTCTCTCTCTCTCTCTCTCGCTCTTTCTCTCTTTCGTGTTCTTGCATAAAACGTACACTACAAAAGCATTAATTCGGGGACGGAAAGCACTGGAATTAGTTGTTTTTTTTTTTCTTATCTCGACACGCAATCCACGTGCCCGTTAATTCATCAGCCGTCAAATCATTTCACGTCGAGGCTAATTACAATAATGAACGTACGTTATTCGCGATGAACCGTGCGAGGAAAGAGCCGAGAAAACAAACAAAGAAAATTTGTTTTTTTTTTTCAGAGCGAATGAAAATTCGTAGTACTGTAGACCAGTTCACTTTAATTTTAATTTTCTACATCCCACCGCTGTCACCGACGTTTGTAACACCGGCAAATTCGTTTTCTCGATTTCCTCGAGCTCGCCTGAAATTCCGCGAATTCATTCTTCTCTTTTTTTTTTTTTTTTTGCTCTTCCTTTGAAACATACCGCAGACACACCCATGTGTCCAATTATTCGGCATGAAATTTGTACACGACAACGTTGATCCTAGTCACTTTTCCAACTACGTAAATTTCTACATTACTCGGTACGTTATTACTCTACGCAATATTTCGTTACGCGCAGTTACTCTCTCTCTCTCTCTCTCTCTCTTTTTCAACATACAACGGATAATTACGAATCGAGACACATGTCCTGAACAAAAAATTATCTAATCTTTGTTAATCCGCAAGTCGTACGTACAATTTTTGCGTACACAAGCAGTAAACAATTTGTTAAATCTAATAAATATACCGAGGAGAAATATTCTGTTAGTTCGTCACACAAATGTGGATTCATTTGTCGACAATTGATTTAATTTAGATCTTTATTCCGACCACTTCTTCTTGTCTTTTTTTCTACTCGAATGACATTTTCGTCAAATTGAAATTTTGAAATGTATACGAATACATTTTTTTTTTTTTTTTTTTCATTCTCATATTTTTAGTTTTTCATTATAATTTATCGTTGTTGTGGAATTTAAGAAAAATTGCGCCTTTAAAAATATACACGTAGGATCAAAGAAAATCGAGAAAACCGGATGTATAGAATCGGATCGGATGAAAAAGAAATTGAAGAAAATAGGTTGAAAGAAACAATGTTATCGGTAAATATCGTATACATATTATATGCGTATTATAATATGAGCAAAAAGAGTACAAGTCGTAAAAACTCGTTGAAAAATTCAAATTCTAAATATTATCCCTCTTCGAGTTTACCCATAAATCATTGGATTTTTTCGCATCCATGTATACGTGTTTATATTCTAAATAAACGTGCGAAAAAATATCCTTTGGTACACACATACACGTGTATACATAATATATACGCGAATATGTAAAGAAAAAAAAAAAAAAAAAACAAAGAAGAAAGAATGCGATAAAATTTCAACAATAAAGAACAACGATGACGCACGAATTTCCTTAGAAATCGACCATGAATGACGTTAAGTAGAGAAGCGAATCCGAATAGAGTTGGAAAAAATTTTTGTAAACGGAAATGAAAAATTCTCTGCTTCTTATTTATTTAAATAGGTCGACGAGTTTTATTTTTCTTTCCGTTGAAAGCAAGGAGAGAAAAAAAAATTAAAATTAATAGTAATAATAATAATAATAATAAAGTTACTCCCAGCGAATCGCAACACGAAACGATCGACGATGTTTAGTTTGCAAAACGACAAGGAATATATTCCCGGTATTAGTCGCAGGAAATTACACGCCTAGATGTTTGTACACCTTATAACCTACCATCAGTTTCCGGGGTCTCGTTGTTTTACTTGCCACGGTGGATTTTCAGGATGGGATCGAATTATATTACGGGCAGAGGAAATTGTCCGTCGATGGCAAACAGTGTCGTCGTTCGCATTATGTATAGACGGTGTTATTGCCGTTTGGGGCGGGGTTGAAATTACGAATTTGAAAATTTGCGAAAGCGACGAATTCTGAATTTTTTTTTTTTTTAAGCAAAGATATCGAAGTTTGACGAAACGGCGAACATTTCGAAGAGGCGAAAATGAGATAATTTCAATATTTGGAACACCGAAATTCCGAATAATCGACGATTTTTATCTTTCATCTTTCTTTGTTTCGCATTTTCGATATTTTTATGTTCGCACTGAGAGAAATTTTTAGTTCCGGTTACCGCTCGGTCCTTAACTATTTTCATTTTTTAAATGAAAATTAGTTTTCTACCCGTTACCGGAAAGTCTAGTATTCGCTACTATTCTTTATCATTACGATCGCTGTTGCTTTATTTTCTCGCAACTGTTGCGAAAATTCAATGCTCGCGCAACGATAAATTGACGTTACAGGCTTTTTTGACTAAAAAAGTAGAGTAAACCTCAGAAACTGATTTCGCGTTGCGATAACCAAAAAAGGATCGACGATAGCGCAAAATTGTTAGGCGTACGTCGTTTTTCCTAATTCCAACAATATTGAAACAATCAATTTTTCTAGTTACCGTAACAAATGAAATTTTTCTCAGTGTGCCAATTTTTGAAATCACATTCGATTCATGTTGTAAATCAATCAACAAATGATTGAAGAAAAGTCTCCGCGTGGCACTTATTGGTCCAAACACACACACCGCATTGTTTATCGCACAGACAACACGCGTGGGTGTTGTTTCAGTTATACACGTTTCGTTGATTATTTACCCACGCTAATTGGGTTACACATTGTATATATACATTCGTGTAGTATTATTGCGACGTTGATATATATATATATATATATATATACGCTAAACGTCATTTCATCCTCTCGAATAGAAGATGAGAAATTATTGCCGATATTCTGAGAGTCAGAGAAGCGAGACGTTTTTTTTTTTTTTTTTTTTCATCTTTTCCACATTACAAGTATTTGTCACGAATTTATACTTGAAAAAGTTGAAACGCAGTTGTGAGAGTTATTATTCAATTTATCCTTTCACTTTTACAACTTGTAACAATCTTTCAGACTTTTATACGTATAATTAATCACGTTATTTTTTATTACCCTTATCAAATGAAAACCACGGAAGAATTTTTTACCGATAAAATATCTCTATTAAAAATACATGAATCTCGTATGGTTTTTAGTTATTAATATAATCTTTTTTTTTCTTCTTCTTTCCTCACGGGGCATCCGATACGCGTGGAAATGATCCGATTTATTGCACGACAAACGTGTAATACGTGTATAAATGTGTAACGCGTTTAAGTAATTAGTTGTAAATTCCCTTGTACGTTGGGCTCGGCTTCGTAAAGAAGGACAAAAATTGAAACAAAACAAAAAAAATTTTAAAATTTAATCATACCAATATCACACACACCTTGTACTTTTGGTACAATTTTAATATTTAAACGCTCAGGTGGATAATTGTTATTTTTTTTAAATTTGTTTGTGATTTTTTTTCCCGTTTTTTACGTCAGGAAAAAAGTAATCATTTTTCAACAACAATCGCCCAGACGTAACGCGGAAATTGAATACCTTTTGACAGAAAAAAAAAAAAAATATTTCCTTCCTAATTGCGTAGTAAAAAAATTCGTCGTCATCGAATTTATCGCGATCCAACTCAGAATGCCAAATCGTACATGTATTAATATTGTATAGATGTTCGTGTGAAAGTTTATCAACTTTCTACTTTTTATTATTTATTATTTCATTTCTCTGCAGATTTTCATTCTTTGTTCCTTTGTCTTTTCTTCCTTTTTATTTCCACATCCACTTTGACCGAGTTTCCTGCCGAGAGAATTTGTGGCCTTGTTTTACGTTGAAAACAATCGTCGGTTCAAGAATGATGAAAACACGAAACGTCACAAATGTTTATATACAAAAACGATATGTATATTCATATGTTTTTACCAATTCTCTTACGCCGCTGGGTATGAAACTCGTTTTCGTTTTGCCCGAACGCGATGTGCAAATGTAACGCGTATCCGTGAATATCTATATACATACATACATACATATATATATATATATATATAGACAGATGATAGACAGATTCATACGAAAGATTGTAGATATTAACGAACGTATAAAACTCCCGACAGTTGGTCAAACTTTGGCCATATGTGAATATCGAGGAGCTTTATCCGTGATTTAGAAAATTCGTTTCACCTTCGAGCGATTGAAACTTTTGTCATATTCACCTCATATCAAGGATTGATATTCACATTCATAATAAATAAGCGATCAAAACTTTCTTCCATAAATGTTGGATAGAAAAAAAAAGTTTACTCCCCGCGTTTGTAAAATTAAAAATAATCATTAGTCCGCTGCATTCTCCGAGTTTTCACTTTGCCTGATTCTTGTTGTTGTTGTTGTTGTTATTATTATTATTATTATTATTATTATTATTATTATTATTATTATTATTACTACTACTATAAACGGCTAGATGAATAATAAAAGAAATAATTCGTGTGAAATTTTTGTTTTACAATCCTCACGATTATTTTTCTTCGGGAAAAAACTACCCAAAAAGAAGAAAACAAAAAACCATTCGTCGACGAATTAACGGACGCTCAACGCGTTTTGTGTATCATCCTTAATACGCACTCGAACTGGGATCAAAGTTTTCGTTGGGATTTTTTTTTTTTTCTAAACCGTAATGTAGATAAGATAAAACGGTCAGGTGGGTTCACGATAGTAATTGACCGTTGTTACTTGTCACGGCATCACTTCGAGAGAGAAAGAGGGTGGAGAAAAAAAAAAAAAGGAACGAGTTACAGTGTCAACCCGTTATGGTCCGATGACGCAGTTAAATTTACGCATGCTACCTTATAACGTGTATATGTACATATATATATATAACCTGTTAGAGATACCCGAATGTTATTAATTAATTAATACCGGCTAATGGAATGCACGTTAATTACTAGCCGCGACTCAACAACGCTTATTTCAGTTTTCAAAAAATGCTACACTGGATGCGTAATTCATATAGTATTTTTCATAAAAATGTTTTTGTGTACGTAAATACGTAAATATCCGAAATTGCAAACTTGAGTCTGTGTGTTTTAGTACAATTCGTGACCTAGAATATTCGAAATAATATAAAAAATTTACATCAAACTTATATGTATGTCCTGTGCTATATATACACATACACACAATGCAAAGAAGTTGCTAAAAGTTGACATTTATTTTTTTAATTGTGGTTTTTTATTTTGCGTACAATCTCTATTCCAAGCGTTGAGATCGTACGAAGAAGAACATTATCGACGATGAAATAAATTTCTGTCGAAAGAGAAAAAAGAGAAAGGGAGAAAAAAAAACACACACACACACACTCAACTGACCCATTTTGACGAAAGAGAATCGTGTATACGTATTTATGGAAATATTAGCACAAAAAAAAAAGAGACGATGTTATAATTATGTAAGTGTCTGCGATATATATACTCGATGAAAGAGGTTGCGTTGAATTGATGATTGTTCAAATTGAAACGATGAAGCCGTCAGTCCGGGACTACTGGACGATATACGCGAACAAAGAATAGAGGAAAAAGATTTGGAAAAAAGAGAAACCGAGTTGTTTGAGTTACTGGCAGCTTTTGCGCCGTATCCGCTTTCATCGTATAATTATAGATTTACTGTAAATTAAATATAGACACACATCCCATGACTGGCTAGACAAGTGTTAATGATGCGCGGGGGGATAAATTTCGTTTATTCTCGAACCGAATATTAATAAATTATCCATCTTTTACGCTTCGGTGATATTCGACGGTGTAAAAGCCGGACGCGTTTCGCGTTCGATGGTGAAATTTATCGTACCGTTTCAAACGGTTGGTTACACGATCGATTACTGTGTCAAAGAATCGAAATTTTGTAAATAAATTAAAATGCAGCGTTGCTTTTGGAGGAGATCTGGATTTTCTTGCCCGCAGGAAAAATCCCCGGAACCATGTGTTATGGAAATTTATGAAAATCCGGGACATTGAGAAAGATTTCATTTGTTACGGTAACTGGAAAAATTCAGTAAAACAGGTATCGTTAAAAAAAGTGTTTGAATATTGTTGGAATTAGGAAAAACGAGATGAGCGTAACAATTTTGCGCTATCGTCGATCCTTTTTTGGTTATCGCAACGCGAAATCAGTTTCTGAGGTTTACTCTACTTTTTTAGTCAAACAAGGGCTTAGCGTTAATTTATCGTTACACGAGCATTAAATTTTCACAACAGTTACAAGAAAATCTAGCAACAACGATCGTAATGAGAAAGAATGGTAACGGCTAGAAAACTAATTTTTATTTTCTACCTAGAACTATATTTTTCGATTAAAAATCTCTCTCGGTGTACCTTTCACGGTTCGTCGATCTAAATTTGGCCTTGCTTGAAACTCTCGGAAATATCGGGGGGACTTTATATCGTTGGGAAAATTTCAGGTCGAATATTTGCTGCGTGAAAAAAGGCCGCTAGAAGTCTGTCGAATACGTTTCAAATCGATACGAAGTCGGTCAAAGCGATTTCGAGTCAGCGAAGTGATTCATAAACGAATGTGACTCAAAATTGCGGCTCTTAAGTCGCAAACTTTGAACTTTCGTGAGTGAAAATTGTCCTGGAAAATCTGAACGACAATTATACGTGACGTAAAGTTATTGTCGGTTGGAATCAGGGAGTATCGATAAATCGTTAAAGGCCTTTCGTCGGGTCAATTAATTGACTCGAATTGCACGCGACGCGTCGTTTAATCATCGACACGCCACGGGGCGTTTTACTTATCTAATAGCCATACCCCGCGGACATACGGGCAATAAATAAAACTGAACTAATCGTCTAGCTTTATTGACCCTCAATTAACACGAGCAAACTCCCGTATCAATACTCCCGATTAACCCTTTGAATTATAGTGGTATAAAGTATTCTTGCCACCTGTTTTATATCCGTTTTTTGTATATTTAGAGAACTTTGAAAAGATGTTTCTCTCCGGTTTTTTACTCTTTCTGATAGTGTACTGATAGGTTTTCAATACTCGAGAGTAATTGTTGCGATATAATGTAAATTGTTGTTGTTAGAAACAAATCGATTGCAAAAATATCGTGCAAATCGAGAAAAAATTCGTTTCCGAAAAAGTTATTCCTCTACACGTGAGAATTTTTTACACAAATTGTAAGCTTTTCGATTCGCTTATTACGAATCTAAAATCCGATTTTGTAAATTTAAAATAGCGGATCCAATTTGGCGGACAAAAATTTTAAATTTGATCGAATCCGGGGAAAAAACTCTGTCAACGGGTCTTTTGGGGTCGCTGATTACGAATCTGAAATCAGATTTTGCACGAAATAATACGAAATGTTTCAATTTCTGTAAAAATTCGTCGTAGTAGAAATTTTCACCGTGGGGAAATTCTCGAATTAGTGAATGGGAGTCACTGTCACATAATTCTTACAGAATCGAGACCAGCATTTTTATCACGGACGGAAAACAAAGTAGCCGGAAAGTTAAGAAGGCATTGACGAATATTACTTTACATATAACGAAATGTGGCAGAAAGTCGAATGAAAAGAATTTCGAAATAACTAGTTAAGAATCATACGGACAATGCTTAGTTAGAAAATATTAACCACGGTGAAACCACAAGGCAAGATATTAATCAATATATGATTTTCACGTTTTTATTATCCTCTTTCCGCGGAAATTTTCCTGTATGACAACAAGGCGTGAAACTCTGTCGACATCGGTCATGATTAATAGGCATTTTCATTTTATATTTCTTATTTATATTACGAGGAAAAAGGATAAAAATTAAATATCATAGCCGCAGATTGCGCAATTTCTGCCTGATTACGCTTTTCTACAGACGATATTATTATTGATGATCTTGTATTTTTTAATTGGTTCTTTTTTTATTTCATTTCTACGCGAAACACTTTCTGGTTTATTAGCTGAACATATGGCAAAATAATCCAAGCCGATATCTAATCGTGACTCCCCCTCCATTTTCATCCTCAACATTCCTGCTACGCCTTGCCAAATAGACAAACAGAGAGAGAGAGAGAGAGAGAGAGAGAGAGAGAGAGAGAGAGAGAGAGAGAGAGAGAGAGAGAGAGAGAGAGAGAGAGAGAGAGAGAGAGAGAGAGAGAGAGAGAGAGGAGAGAGAGAGAGAGAGAGAGAGAGAGAGAGAGAGAGAGAGAGAGAGAGAGAGGAGAGAGAGAGAGAGAGAGAGAGAGAGAGAGAGAGAGAGAGAGAGAGAGAGAGAGAGAGAGAGAGAGAGAGAGAGAGACATGGAAAGGCGTATGGAAAAGTTAATGTCAAGTTCTTGGAAGCGTATGGCTCTTTGCCAAAACTGAATAAAAAATCTAACGACAATTTAACACGATTTCGGTTTGCAAAACTTGTATTGTGATTTTCCAAACAATTTTTCGTCTCGATTGGTCAAAGCCGTTTCTTTTTAAAGCTAGCTTATAAAAACATGGAAGAATCGTACGCGAATATTGATGTAGAAAAATATGCCGTGATAGTTTATACATACATAAAGGAAATATTGAAAACTTACGCAAACGTCCACCAGATATCGACGCACATAACGTTCAGCCAGAAGAAACTTGCGAGGAACGAGAAGTGGATGACAAACGCTGTAACATAATTAAATACATGTTTATTAATCATCGATTCGTGTATGAGTTTGAAAAAATAAAAAAATGAATAAACTCTTGTCGAAGAAACGAGATGAGAAGAAAACTCTCTTCAACAGCGACGCGTCACCGTCGTTAGTACTCTTTGCTCTTGTGCGGTTCAATAACAAGCCTACACCGGAAGTCAAAACCTCAAGTTATCCGGCTTAAAACCGGTTTCCAAGATGGATATATATTAGTATTATTTTTATTATTACCGGTACTGCTGTAGAATTATTGAGAATTTATACGAGTGTGTCGAAGAATTTGAATCGTCAACTTGATTTGTAAATAATATTATACACTAAACATCGCACGTTTGTAATATGAGACGTGGAAATGTTTTTCACTTCAATCAAGGACCACGCACAATGACGAAAGGCGCGGTTACCTCGATCGGGAAATATCGAAATAGAGGGAAAAGTCGTGTTTTTTATACCATCTGTTATAAAAAATAGATTAGCTTAACATGATTGACACCGATTTGGCGATGAATATTTGATGATACAACAACGTGGTGTACGGTGAAAAATCCGTCACAAATTCAAGTATAGTTTCCAGGACTTTTAAGGGACAAGTAAAATTCAAGGATATTTCCAGGATCACTGGACACCGTGAATAAACGATTTTTGAACACGAAACTGTTGGCTTACATCCAGCAAGGCAGTAAGATTGTGGAAAGGCTGCCAAGATATTCGTCAGAACCAGGAATCCGAAGGCGAAGAAGACACTCGACGTACATCATCAGTGTCAGTCCATGGAAGGTCCGGAGTTCCGGTAATATTTGATGTACCAAAGATGTAACGAAGAGGAACGGCAAGAATATCGCCGACCCGATGATTGAGACATTCGGACTTGTCTAGTCCCCGGAATCTTGATGGTCGAATCAAATTCTCGGCAGGTATTCCGACGAGTTTGCATCAAGGTTGAAAAAGTATTGGTTTACATCCCAAATGTAAGTTCCACTTTGGATGGAGCCGTTTTCGAGAAGGTAAAAGGTCTCGTCGGATCCGAAAACGAAGTGCTTGCAATTTTTTGCCACGAACATGCAAAAGTTCTCTTCGTCATTTCAATTCAACTTGAATTGTATTGATTGACCTGTCGGCTGAATAGACGGGCGGAAATTCGGCTGGAATCGAGTCGTTGGTCTCTATGCACGTTTCCACTCGGAACAACATTCCCAGAGGACAAAACAGGGGCACGTACGATTTTCCGGCGCCCTCAGTCCATCTTAATTCTTCGGAGAAATTGTGCCCGGACATTGAAATTATTCCTGATGAATTTGAAACCTGACCACTAAGATTGAACCGCGCGTTTATTGGGCATCGGCTTTTAAGGTCATTCGCGTCAAGTCCTTGCGGAAGCAGGCCGCACAAGATGCTCGTTACGACCAAGAAAGCTTCGAGTTTAACCATATTCAACAACGGGTGAAACTGTACTGGCTGGATATTCTTTAGGATCATAAGTATTTCACAATTAAAGGATATTGGAATATGGTTTCTATTATATCGACAGTGGTGGTTGGTTAACCTCTGATGACGTCAGAGTTGTCTTGTAGTCGCTAACTAAAAAAGGGCAGTGGCCCTTGTGCCAGAGTACAATGAATTCGTCAAAGTAACGTTGCACGTTTAACAACAAGCGTTGGGTTTTGCGTATAACTTGCCAATATAGCTGATGAAGTTTGATTCGTCTTAGTCTTCATTTGAAGTTGAGATGAAATATGCAAATTTGAGCAAAGCTGTGAGACATTATTATATATTATTCTTTAAACTTCAGCATTAGGCATGAGAGAATAATGATTTTTCATACAAATTAAGAAATAACGTATAAAAGAATTTACGTTCTTTGATAACCGTGACCTTCGCTAATCAGCGAAAGGTATTGGTAATCAGAAAAATGTTATGTAGGTAAAAAAAAAAAGGAAAATTTATATTCTTTATTTGCGTTTCCTAATAATGGTAATTCACGTCGATCAAGAAGGAGTACGAAACTACCACAAGGATATACACTACCAATTAAAACACCGAAAGAAATGAGTAACGTATTTTTTACCGACTTCGTTTTGTCCTCATACGCGATACGTCAATCTCCTGTAGAGGGAACCACTTTTGAAACGTTTTTACCCGAGCTATACATGACGATCTCAATTTCTACAACAATTGTCTCTTCCTTCCTTTTGATAAACTGATCAGCTTATTGAATAGGCCCCTGATTAATTGGTCTCGCTTCATCTTACATTTCGCTGAACGATGAATTCGTTCACTTGTGAGTTATTACCTAACGCCCTTATTACAGATATTCGATCAAATTAAGCGAGGCGAAAAAATGAATTCCATGTGGAGAAAACGGTCAAATGCGCATAGGATTATCGATGATGGCGTTGGAAGCAAAGGGAACGATAAGTGTAGTACGATAAGTAGAGAAAACAGTTGTAAATATTAATAATAATATCAACTGAAAGATGTTACATTACATGAGAATTGGCACAATGAATCAGACGTCGGGCCGATGATGTTGTTCAGCGATACTGTAACGTACGCGACAGTTAGACAGGCCACATACGTAGCAATCGAAAGTCCGTGGATGGTCATCGTTTCCGGTAGTATGGTGTAAGCGAGGAAGGTGGCGATGAAGAATGGAACAGAGATGATCATTATTCCACTGTTGAAGAGAGGGCGCATTATCAGCACCTCAGGCATGGGCTCGTAGCACATTTTTGGCATGAAAGTGGAAGAGCCGTAATCGAAGTTGAGACAGTAATCGTCGAACGTAATTATCCTGCTGACGTTATTGAACGGAAGATGAATCGAGCCGTTCCTCATAAGGTGAAAAATATCTTCGTCGCTTTCTTCGGGTTCCAGAATGTAGGCATCGCCACCATTGCAAGGATCCGAAACGATCATATGAAAGTTCTCCTCGGTCAGCTCAACAGGACTTATCTGATCATCGGGAATGTAGCCCAGAGTGAAATTTGTCGTCATCGAAGCGTTGCTCTTCACGCAGCTCCCTTCGACGGTGCTCATTCCCAGTGGACAACAGATTGGCAAGCACGGCTTGATATGGCAGATGCAACCGAAGATGTTACCATCTTGATGCCATATTGATGCGGGTGGGAAAACGTGATTGGATTTTCTCACTAACCCTAGTACATCCGGTTCAATGCCGGTTAGATTGATGCGCGCATTGATTGGACATTGGCGATGCACGTCGTCGGCAAAAAGCGGTTCAGGAACGATAAGAGACAGGGCACTAAGCACCAGCAAGACAACTTCGAAGTCAGCCATCTTCGACGACGTATGATGGCAAACTAATTCTGATTCCAGTGAGATGACTGCAAATCATGTCCCATGACTGTAGTCATACACTCACCGCAAATCTAGACCTTGTATGTATAGATAGGGTATAATATAAACGAGAAGTTCGACGAGTATAATTGTGTGATGAACGTGAAGTGTTTCTAACGGTCAACCGCCACAAAGAGGTTTCATTTCGCATGAGAGAGCTGTAATTTCTCGGAATTTCATCCCACGAATGACGACGTGACCACGGATAAGTGAAGGAAGGCTTCACCAACATCCAATATGACACTGAAGGAAGGAAAGTTGGCTCTGAAAAAAATGTTCCGGCTCTTTTACTACCCTAAAAGTGTGGATATTGAGGCCCAAGAACGATGAATGCACGGCATAAAGTCACCCAGGGTATGTGGACTCCATTATAATCTCTCGTAACCCGCGAATATGCTGCGGATTTTTATTCTCTTACAAACTTCAATTCTGACGAAAAAATCCAATTCCACTTGTCGAGATTACGAAGAAGTTCGTCGGCAGTCGTTTAGAGGATCCTGTTAGGTCCAAATTAATGAAATATCGGCTTCAACACCGAGGCCATGACATGTTTATAAATTAATTATTCTTATGTCGTCTGCAGGTTTGAACGGATGCGGTGCGATGGCGGTTTGTCCGGGGAAATTGGCGGTTGGGTTAGAACAGCACGGGAGAGAAACCACGCGAAGTACTTCTGCGCTGATTACCTCAATCGTGAACGTTTTTATCAATTGATTACGGCCAGCACAGTTTCAATCCGCGTGATATTGTTAATTATTTACCCACTGAAATTCCAGAACTACGTAAGAAGATACATCTTTATATAAGCGACTCATTCGCTCTTGTATTACGGAAACCACAAACTAATGGAGTCTATTGCGGAGAGTCCAGCGATAAGTTTCATCACAGACTTTCATCTCGACTGGAACACTCTGTAGCCATTTTTTTTTCTCGAATACTGTAACGCATGCCTCCACTTCACGCTCCTGTGGAAGCTGCAGGATGTTTGCGAAGAAATTCTTGTCTCTTCAAATCGTCAGGCCGGATGTCAAACATTGGTTAACGACCTGTTCAAATCGGAAATGCGTTGAAGGCTGACAAGGTCTCCGACATGACACTGCGATGCGAATACCATTACTAGGAGAGTAATAGTACTCATCTGATTCACTGGAATGTTTTTATTTTACGCTTCCGTTGCAAGTCATACTGTCATTACTGGATAAGTACAAAGATCACATTAGCTGAGTGTCATGTTTCATAGCCAGAAGCGATTTACCGAAGGTGGAAAGACCGGCAGCTTTCTGAAAATACTGTCAGATTTTATGGGCTTTCAATTAACGACGCGGTAGATCGTGGCTCGTGAGAATCGCATATACTTTTCTGACCTGATGTTTATCCGATCGTACGTTAAAATGTTACTCGTATATTCTTCCAATAAAATTCCCATCGCGATCGATCACTCCGAATACGAGAGTTATATTATCGTCAACAACGCCCATCGTGCGTTATATTTTTTCGACTGAGGGATTGCCGATGGTAGAGTGTCACGTGGGAGAGCAAAATTGCCCATGTGGAGCATAAATCTTGGTGAAAAAAACGCGGGGGGTATATCGAAACCGCTAATGGATCTACAAAATGTTAAGGACTTTTAGATCAACGGCTCGCACCGGGCTAGTCGGATAAAAAGTGTAATAAATAAAAGCGGAACATGTGCAGAGGTAATTTCTGGCCCTGTCAATTCGTCGATGACCGATGCATAATTGGTGATAAAAGTGTTGAGTGTGTTTTTCCAACTGTTGGCATCGCGGTATGTGCTCTTAAGAACCACGAGGGAATATTATCGATCTAGGAGTTGGCGCCTAATCAATTAGCCTAACGAAAATTCCATTTCTGGTTGTAATTTACGCGCTGGCCTTTCTGCGTCCTTTACACAGACCTAATGTATGACGATACCCGAATGACAACTGCGTTTCAGAACCGCCAACGTTTACCCTGATTAAATTCTTTGCACGAGTTTGTTATATATACGTGTAAAAATTCTTAGTGCCGAAATAAATTCAACGCGAGAATTTAACCGAGAAAAATACTGATCGTGTATACAAAATGGCTGGCAATTGTAATACACGAGCGGCTAAGAATAAAATTCAAGTTCAATGGGGGGAACGTATAGATATTAGTTTAATTTACGGTCAGACGGTATGGTGGACTCAGGCCAAGCGTATGTGTTATGCTTTTCGCATTCCATTATACGTTTGACATGATGTTGAACAAGGTCATTAGCATCAGATATATAACGACGACTCGAATCGAGAATTTTCTAGCCTTGATCACCTTATATTTTCCAGAAACTACGTATTGTGCGGTAGCAGTGTGCCATTTACCAACTTGTCTTCCAGTCTAGCTGGAGTTGCTCTGACCACGATAAGCCATCAGTTTCCGTCGGCTCGGGCGATAGTAATGAAACGGCGTGAACCTAGCTCTCTGAATTATCGCTACTATTGCAACCAGAGACGACCAAGTTAACGGAAGAAAACTAATCGTAAAAACATTGTTTGAGGATTACCCAATGTTTGGCAGAGCCAGAGCTCCATGTCATCCGTGGGAGCGAGCTGCACCACTGTCAGAAAAGCGTAGGCAATAGTCAGACACGCCACGTAGCACATCAGGGTCTTTCCATAGATGTTCCTGAGCTCGGGGAGAATTGCGTAAATGGCTCCAGTGACGACTAAGAAGGGTATGGAGACGATCATCCCGATCGGCCAGCCGACTTTAGGTGGCTCTATCGGTGCGCTATTGTGACAAACGGCGACGAGGATACTCTGATCCTCCATCGTCAATCCGATGCAGTATTTATCCGGTGACAGAACCTGCGAGTCCGCGGTGGTCATGACGCCATCGGCATGCAGGGTGTACATGTCCTGATCAGGGAACTCCTCGGGGTCCAAGGCGTACTTGTCTTCACTGGGGCATATGATGTTGGGTATAGTGTAGAAGACGTCGCTCAGCTCGTTCATCGACCTTATTTCCGGCACCAAGTACTTGTCCAGTGGTCGGACGGGGTTCACCGTCTCATTCGTCGGCCGAATGCACGTCGATCCGTTCATCCATTCACCGGGGCTGCAGCAGGTCCTTATGCAGGGTGGGAACGCCTCGCACGGACATCCGAAAGTCACCTCACCGTCACTCCAGACCGTTTCGTGCGGAAAGATCTGCCCGTCGAATATCACGGATCCGTTCTCCATCCTCGAAGCGTTCGTCAATGGAACGGACAAAGCTCTGGAACAGGCCTGACACTCTACCCTGGTCCAGGATACACCAAGGACGACGATGACCAGGCCGAGGAAACGCATGGCCGCGGATGTTCCTCGTTCGTCTGGTTCTTCGAGCACTTTAAGAGAATCCGCGCAAGTATGTCACTGCACTTGAGAGAGGTGATCGCCCGCCAACTGCTTCAGAGTCGCTTGTCTGGTTAACTGGCGAGTGGGTTTACAACCTCCGCTTTAGCGTATTAGTACGCGTTACATGGAAATCCCGAGAGGGAATGGGGCGTGTTGGGAGCTTCGATGTTACGATGTGTTCCGCGGCGCAAGCCTCGTCTTGGCATCCCTACCGCAGAGAGCAGACCTGTATTTCCCAATGAACAATGTGTCAAGGCTGCGTAGGGCATGCTTCATTCATTCGCGAGTCGTCATGCTGATACTGAAATCAACCGCAACGAGTTGTTATTCGCACTGAAGACATTATCACTTGTGATATACGTGACAGTGGTTAGCTCTTTGGAAAGGTGATAGGTATACTATTCGAGCTCATCATTTTTTTGTTTCGACTTCTTCTTCTTTTATGGATTACAATGACTCCCACTGGAGACCCGAACAAGTCACAATTCTATTTTAAGTTTCCGAAGTGATGTTGGTGACTAAATCTGATTAAATTGGACGGTCATTACTGTCTCATGAAATCACAACGGCATGGCAGTCTCTAGGCATCTGCACTGAGTTGACAAGAGAGTAAGTAAATCAGGTTTCCTAAAGTACCTGGAACTAGCTGCGCGGTCACTGACACATATTTTGCAATAAATTTGTAATAGCATAAAAAGAAAGGAAAAATATAATTCCACAAGTTAGGTACATCTCTGTATACGAAAAGAGAGAGAAAAATGTTAAACGGTATAAAAAAGATAAAGATAGCAAAAAGAAAAATCCACTAACGAGTTATCCTATCGTCTATCATGAAAAAACATGCGTTTTTTAACACGCGAATAAAGTAGGCCTTTTTTCTCGCATGTAAATTGGATAAAAAATTGCTCGTTCCAAGCTTGGAATTAATTATCTCCTTAGGGAGGTAATATACATTATTTCCGAACGGATGTAATGGGAGGTAACGAGCAATGAAATAAAACTAATTGATTTGCCTTGTCGATCATTGTTCTTATGATTAATTCACATACGTGAAGTCAAATATAAAAAACGTAATAATGGATTTCCATAAAAATTTTTGCAATCCCTTCGCAATCGAATTAGAATGAAAGTTCACCACTTGAGAAAACCTGATTTCTATTTTTTTATTTATTTGAATAACTCCATTACTCGTTTAATCGCATTAAAAGCGTGCGTGAGGTATTCCCAGTACCGTATCATCGTGAATTCTTTTTCAAAATGAGTATAGGCCCTATACTATAGGCCTGTAGTGTAGAGCACATTGAATTCCCATTCGGGTTTACGACCTTGGAAGCGTTTTAGGGGGATCGGGTTGAGCTCGATAGCTGATCTGCTATCAAGCCAGTCTTATTCCGAGAGCCACACGGCTTCCTTGTATCACAAGTGCCACAAGGTACAAGTAATATCAATTCAATCATGATTCAATATTTAACATTAGAGAATTTCATCAAAATAATTTTTTTGCAACTGCCAAAAAAGAACGTGGCCCAGGTTTTGGTTGTAGAAAAAATGGGCTGTACTGCATTGAAATTTATGGTGTGTGCGATGGAAGCAATTGCATGAATTCAGCATTGATTATTCGGACGGAAGATTTGAATGCCAAAGACGAAATTGACGATGACATTTATGGCTAAAATTTTAATAATAAACCGGTAATCCCGTACATATATATTACTTTCTATTTTTAATTTTCATCAGTAATATTACTCTGAGTATTCTTCGAAAGCGCAATTTTTTTGGTTATAAAAATTTTTTGTACTTGGAGGAAAAATTATCTAGGATAAAAAAAAAAAAAAAAAAAAAAAATGAAGTGTGAACGTACTGCGGTAAAAATAAACATTTTTTATTTCCTCCGTCACTTTGCGCGTTGCAATTTCCGAGATACTTGACGAGTGCGCTTACTCGCATGTTTCTTTTGTTCTCAACGAGATATTTTCGACTGAAAATAAAATGAGATTGTGCCGCAAATAATTTCAATCTATACCTACAAGTTGTCATCAATACGTGCGTAATATGCAGTTTCATTTGCAGCGCAGCGGCCGTTGTTAACTGCATTTTTCGCGATACGGAGATCGAGAGAGAACGCAGAAGGAAGTCCGCTGAGCGATCACAGCTGCATATTTGCGGTATAATTACGTCCCTGCATAATTCCTACCTTCCACGGTATGTTTTTGTGTCGACAGTTTGTTTGCGTACGTTTTTGATTAACATCCTGTGTATAATATCTGTTATGTATCATATCTTGAGAAACATTGTTTTGCCTTGCGGTGAAACACTGTCACGAACATGTCTGATCCGCAGATTGTAGAAACGCAGTCATCCGATGTACCTTGATTAATCATTCATAATGTTTCACTCGGTTGTCGGTGTTTTAACTCTGCGGGCAGCGGATAAAAAAATAAAAATTATTGGAGAAATCTCGCTCGTAGGTTCGATGGTAAGGAATGAAGTCGAAAAATATTCGCGAACAAAAGCGAGTCTCGGTGAGAATATCGAACACTTCGCGATGACACGAAAATCCGACAAGATGATTCTTTTTGAATAATAATAATGCCAAAAAGTTGTTAATAAATTGTTTAAACAAATATTTGTGTAGTAAATGTCTAGTGAAATTTTTTTTTATCTCACACAGAATGAATTCATTGATTTTTCTGAATAAGTATGAATTTTTTTTTTGGAAATTTTTCGTGAATTGAAAACCCGTTTCCGAGAAGTTTGAAAATTTTGAAAAATGGATTCAAAGTACTGAATTTTTGGACAGGTCTTCGTCAATGGTTATACAATTACACTGGAGAAGTTTTAGAGGCATGGAACGAATAGTTGCGTAAATAGAGCGTTGGAAAATTTTGGAAAACCGAATTATTCAAAATCGCCGAATATTCCAAAAAAATTCATAGCTATTCAGAAAAATCAATGAATTCGTTTTATATGAAATAAAAACAATTTCACTAGAGATTTGTTACACAAATTTTTGTTTAAACAGTATATTAACAACTGTTTGGCATTATTATTATTCAAAATGAATTATCTTATCGGCTCGGTTATGAATGAGTTTTATTTATCCTCACCGAGATTCACTTTTGTCTTGGGAATCTACGTCCCGTTACATCTTAATGTGGGATCGAAATCGAGGTTTTCCCGAAGCGGAAAGAGAAACAAAAGTAACCGATATTAACCGGAATTTCTGTTCACTTTCCTGAAATACCAATTATACCGATGTTAAATTATGCTTGCGGAATTTAAAGTCTCTCCTTCCATGTATGCAAATCGATCTGCAGGTATTCCCGGAACGCGGTTCGAATACTTAATTCCGTTCGACTCATCTTCGTCTGCTTCTTTATTTCTCATACAAATTACATAAAAAATCGATCACTACCAAAAGTCTCGCTTTCATAACGACAAAGAAAAAAATTTCACTCTCTATTCCGTTCGGAAAACGTTGATAGCCGATGACGCGTATGATATTTGAAATCGTTTTATAATTCCACGAGACAAATAATGCGGAACATTCCTTTTATTTTTCGTTTCTATTTTTTAAACAAACGTCGAGGTCGTTGAACAGGCGGAACTCTTGCGCAAGTTCGTTTAACCGACGTATTATCCGCGACGAGGAAACGCGGACACCTTTTATTATAGCATATATATGCAGGTACAAACCGAAGTACGGGTGTAATAAAGCGTGTAATTGAAAGGCGTTTGACGACATCTCGTTTGACGCTTTCACATCGTAGGTATGTGTACCAGGAGGTCTCTAGAAAATATCGTTAAATGCCAAGCTGATCGATGAGCGAATGAACAAGGAAACATTTCCGTCAGAAGAATTCAATGGTCCATTTTTATCGTGCCTTTCACTTCGGAACGATTTTTGAAATTTGCATAATATTTATCGAATGTTAACAAACTTTGCCAATATTTTTCTGGACTATAATGTAACAACTTTTACGTACGAAATTCAAGGTCTAAGGTGACTCGCGTATCGTGTAAATTATTATATCTCGGATTCAACAAGTTTTTTTTTTTATTTTTCGTTTCTTTTGAGACAGCTTATAGGTTTGGATTATTATATACGCCGTTTCCTCACCCGTTAACGGTTGTGTATGTACTAATTTCGATTTGATATTATATAAACCCGACGATGGACAGCAGCGGTAAGATACGCGTTACAATCTAATCATCGACGTCCGATACACGTGCGTAAATATAGAAATTGACGTATATATCGTAATCTAACGAGAGATCTACGATCTATGATATTGAACCAGTAATTTTCATCGAATGCATGAAATCATTTCGGTGCAGAAAATGTCCGAACTCGATGGTAATTATCGTAATATAACAGAAACGTCGAACACTGATACTATAATATTCATTCGTTCGGTTTGCCATTGATCAACGAGATGAGAAAATAGATCGCCAAGAGCTTCGGACTAGATATCTTGGAAGCTTCGTCCGTGAGAATCCAACTGCCGGTAATAAATTCGTGTGAATGGATTCTATCGCGCGGTCTTGGTGTATAAAAAAAAAATAAAAATATCACAATGCAGTTTTGAAGAAACATCTTTTTTGCATTTTACGAAGAAACGTCGTTTCAACATCGTCACGGTGTTTAAATTAACTCCGAATCGATTGTCCTGGATTGCAGTTAGACGTGACCAGAAGTTCATGGACATTGGAACTCTGCGACCGAGAAATCAGCTTCACAGAATCTCCGAGCTTCCGTATAGAAGTTTACGAAGGGAGGATCCGAATAAATAAATACGAGATATCGAGCATTCCAAAACTATTTTTAGACGGATTACACAAAATCGTGCGATCCCCGCGAGTTCTTTCTCTCGATCATTATACAGAGGAATTTTCGTAACCAATGAAGATCGTCCGCTGTGAGAGGGAAAAAAATTTTGCAGAGTCCGGATGTGTTGGGTTTTGGAATTTGTAACGTCTGACGCGATTGCATACTCGCTTTATATGAACCAGCTTCAGAGGCGGTTTGAATGAAAGAACGACGAAAATGTGCTAAAAATTTGTAAACGTTTCGAAGAAATTGTGGTGGATTCGGTGACAATGCGGAGATGAGAGCTCTTGAGGCGGAAGGAAGTATGATAAAAGGGTCGTAATATCTAGTTTTCGAATACGCGAAAATCCATTTCACGTTGAATATCGAATCGAAGATCCTGCTTCTTACCGGCTTTCGATACTTTGACGTTTCTATACACTTATCGACTTTTTTTCACGCCGCTTTTCTACATTTCGAAACCCAGTAAGAAACCGATATTAAGGTAAGTGTCACCAGTTATTCACTCGTTCAGACCCAATTATCGACCCGTTTATCTTTCGAAACTATAAACTGACCACACAAGTTGCGAATTTCTCTGTGACTAATACCAATTGCTAGAGATCGTTAGAGCTTGCAACTTTGATTTCCCAAGCAAAAAATGTCAATAATTGGAACAAGGTTGACAACTGGTACCCTTTCTTCAATCCAGGTCTTACGAAAAATTCGACACAGCAACCCTTCCGCAAGGAAGGGACTGTTTTCAAGAACCGCGGTGTCTCCGCGTCTAAAACGAGCAGACACACGTCATAAATTACACAAGAAATCGGTTACCAAGAGTCGTGCAAAGGACGGTGATCTTCACTACAGTCTGATCGCCGAGCTGGACAACAACGAGTCCCAAATATGCCAGGAAGAGGGCTGCGATGTAGGCCCTAAGGGTGAGTCCATGGATGTTATCGAACTCCGGCAGAACAGTGTAGACGAAGAAAGTGGCGATGAGAAATGGCGTGGAGAGAAGCATGGCTATGGCAAATATCGCCGGCACATTACGCTTCTCTTGGGTGGTCTCGAAGCAAGCGGCAACAACGGTTCGTGACTGGTTACCCTGGAGCAACGAAGCGAAGCAGAACTGGCCGAAGTTGAGGACCTTCAATCCCTCGGGGTATCGGGGCCTGCTAACGGACCCATTGGCCATGAGGTAGAACTCGTCGAGGGCCTCCTCCTCCGGACTAAGGGCATAACTGCCGGTCGACGAGCAGGGCATTTTGTACATGACCGAAAACTCGACGCCGCTCGCGTTCTCGAGCGGCTTTAAATCCGGCCCAAATACCGGGGGCAGCTCGAGATACGGGGCCGGATTTTCCGGCTCCTCCATGCATCTCGATCCATGCTTGTAGAGGCCCGGAGGGCAGCAGAACAACACGCAGTTTCCCGAGGCCGCGCAATCACTCTCGTCTTTCGCGGTCGTCCACGCGCTTCGGGCCCCGATTCGGGCCCAGGAGAGCATGAAACACGCGAAGAGCAACCGCCGCATGATGCTCGCTCGACACTCACGCGGATCGGACTGAGGATTTACACACTGGATAAACGAGCCCCCGTTCGTTGTCCCTGGGCCAGCTCCCTTCCCTGCTTACCAACCTCACCTGACCGGGGAATTTTTCTACGTAGCGAAATGTGCGTTTGTGTCTAATGTATATATATATATATTATATATGTATATGCAATATATTCGGAGCGCGTTTGATCACCACTACAAACTTGCATTCTCACACTATTTTTCGTTGAGTAATGCGGACGCGTTCGGCGCAGACCCGCCCACGCGTTTTTCTACTGCGACGATGACGATCAGCTGGTGGATCCGCGTTTTTATTCATTTTGTTTATTGACCCTCTAAACCGCAAGCCGCAAACCTCTTGCCTCCTGCCACTTTGACGCGAAGAGACTGATGCGATCGCACTCGGATCGGTAACTTTATCGCATCGTTGTAACTGATACCGAAATCTTTAGTCATTCTTATCGACGCTCCACGACTTGGTATTTTCATGGGAATTTACACGGACCCGGTAACTATTTGTCTCGTAAAATTTTGTACAACTAGGTACAAGTATTTTTGTATCGTTGATGTAGCGTTACAGTGATTGCAATTTTATACTTATCTATCGTGAGGTTAGAGAATTTGATACCGTCACACGAGCGTAAGAGATGAATGATTTTCCGATATTGTAAAATATTCCCGACGATCCTGTGATATTTTTATAGATCGATAAATCGGTGAAAAAATTGCCAGATTTTATTCATCACATTAGTTTATAAATAAACATATGTGTATATATATATATCATATACTAGGGTGGTCCTTATTTATGGTGTTGATGAATCTTTACCACCTGACGCCCCCAAATTAACTTTAAATAATTCAAAAACAGTTGCCTAATTTTTTCAGATTTTTACCTCTGAGCAAAAAAAAAAAATCAGACTTTGAGGAAGTGCAATTCGTCTAGATCGCCTGGTACGATGATGGGTTTTTTTTTTTTTGAGATAGTAGCGCTAATGGCCACTAAAACCTCGTGTTTACAGATTTTTTGGAACATTATTACTCTTACAATAAAATATATACTGAAAAAAAAAAGTTTTTCCCATGTAATCACTTCCCTAAGAAACTTCGATGACAAAGCGAACCATCTTAGAGTTGAGGTACAAATATGAAAAAATTGGGCAATTGTTTTTGCATCGTTTGAAATTGATTTGTAAGGCGGGTTGTAAAAAATTCTTCAATACCCTAAATAAGGACCACCCTAATATATGTATATATATATATATATGAAAGGCTAATAGGTTTCTTGTAAAATTTATCTAATAACGTTGGTGGAGGAAAAGTGCATATATATGAAACCTATTAGACTTTCATACATCTAATTAGGTGCATAAAAATTTTTTCAAGATAAGATTCAGACACTTATTTCAGTCTCATTAGCATTACGTGTACATATGACGAGAGATTTGTTGGACTTGTAAGAATGTAAATCTAATGGATTTTTCAAGTCTCAAAGATTTCTCGTAAATTTTTTCTACAATGACGTTGGTACGGGAAAAATGCACAGTGACACATTTTTAAATAGCGACAACAATCTGACGATGCACATATATCGCAAAAGTTGTCCAACATTTATGTACGCATATACGCGGGCATCTTAATTGCGGCGATTTCATTCGGCAAATTTGTTGATCCAGAACGTAACTGTGTTATATTGTATACATGTTTTGTATATATATATTTTACGTACGCTATGTTGGTATGCATATATACAAACCGCATCATAATTATATCCAACGGAAACCAGATTTTTATAATTTTTTTTATCCCCCCTGATACATACGTGTGATTATTTTTCTTCACACGGATTACGTCTTCCGTTCAACGTAACTACCGGGAAATATTTCAACTTTATAAGTATAAAGCCCGGGTAATAAGAGTTGTAGAATTTTCATCTTAGTTAGGAAACATTTGAGAAAAAAACGTGGCCGAGTTTAGCGTTGCTTCTATCAAACATCAGACAAACCCTATCAAATCATACGGATATTTTAGTACGAATTGGGGTTTCTATTTTTAAATTTCTCATCGTCGGTAGTACAAGTATGTATACTATGTATAAAAACATCGTGTGGCATGGCTTTTTCATTTTCGTACATGGTTATTATATCTTATGTATACACATGAACGGGTTTTGTTTAACTCGTCTATGGACGTCAGAATAGAGCTTCTCAGAACTGACATAATCATCCAGCTTTCGGTTCTCTAAGTACAATGTATGTAAACCATCACACATGTACCGCGGTTTCATCGAAAACAATTTCATTTTAATTATATGGAAATTCTAGTTACTTTTTGTATGGTACTCTTCTCTTCGTAATACCTTCAAATAGAATCAGTTACCAGAGGAAACGACTCCGGCAGATTTACACTTGAAGTATTTGCTCAGAGTGTGGTGTGTAAACGAGTACTCATTCGCTCAAGGATGTCGCAATGATAGCGTTGAAGAAACAGCGTGGCACGCGTTGGAAATCATGGACATCGTTGCAAACCTTATGGTAAGCGCCTAATGGTTTCAAATCATTGGCGTATGTCTGATTCATTTCCATTTATCGCGTGCCTACGTTGATATACGGTTAGTCGCGTGATATCTACTGATTTAAAATCATTTTGGGTGATTTCTAGGACACGGAGAAAAGAAAAAGAGCACACCTTACTCGAAACCTTGGGAAAAGAGGGACACATATTTTTTAAAATTATAAATGTAGGAGATTTTAGTCCGCGCACAGTGATTTTCACTGTTTCTAGAATAAATTTTGCACTTTGCAAAGTATATTTTGCCAAAAAACCTGACCCGTCCTTTTTTACTGCAGTTTTGAGTAAAGTCTGTCTTTTTATTATCTCCGTGTATGATTCACTGTGATTTCCTGCGCCTCTATCCAATCCATAGATCACTGAAAATCGCCTGTAAGGTTCGTAATTTGTTGAAAAGCACATTGTAAATAATCTAAAATGCCAGGACGAGGTGAAGAAATCGGTATAAAAATCAAGGCCTTGGTAGATTGGAACGGTTCATTCGATTTCCGAGCGAATGGTGTCCTCCTGCTTAATTCGGCAAAGTGATTGATTTCAAGGAACGAAGTCTTTGCTCACCGAGTACAATGCACGTCAAGTCGCCGAACGTGATGAGCTGAACAACGGCCAGCATCGTGTAGGCGACGAGGAGACTAGCGACGTAGCACATCAGGGTCATTCCGTAGACGTTCCGTAGTTCGGGGATAATGGCGTAGACGAGGAAGGTGGCGAGCAGAAAGGGCAAGGAAACGATCATCCCCACGGGGTACAACTTGATCTCGATCTTGACGGGCTCCTCCTGGGCCTCCTCGACATAGCAAACGATCACGCGGATGGTCTCGAGGTCGTCGAGCCAGTCGAGACAGTACCTTTCAGGCTCGAGAACGGCAGCCTGCGTGACAAGAGCGCCCTTGGAATCAAGGACGAAGTCATCCTCTGGGTATTTCGTGGGTTCGAGCAGGTACTTTGATCCCTGGCACAGGAAGCCGGACTCCACGAGGTAGAAGACCTGGTCTAATCTCGTGAAGTTCCTGATTTCCTCATCGAGATTTTTCTCGGGGAGTTCCAACGCTGGGACCGGAAATCGGGCTGCTCGGTCAGGGGCCTGAAGGGAGCAGTTGGAGGTCAACGAGTTCAGCACCTGAGAACCGGGACAACATTTCCGCACGCACTTGAACCCCGGCAATTCGCAGACGCAGCCCAGGGTGAGATTGCGCGAATCGTCCCAACGGTGATAACCCGCCGGGTAAACGCGGCCTTCGTAGGAAATCGAACCGTTTTTGAAATCCACGATTTCGTCGACGTTCAGTATCGGAAGGGCCAGACTTGCCGGGCACGTTGAGTTCGAAAGGGGGGTCTGATCACCGTCGATGATCCCGGCGACCAGAAGGACGAGGGTAGCCAAACTCCTTGCAGCGACTTTCCGCATATCGTTCGTGTAATTTTTCATCTGTAATTCGCGGCTTGATGCCCGAAATTGCGGTTACGGTTTTTTTTCCTTTCCTTCTCTTTTATCTCATTCACGACGCTGCTGAAGATATCGGTTATCAATGCTCGGACAACTCAGGCTGCCAGTGATACCGATGATGCTGTAACTCGTTTCTGATGCGTCTCAACGGCACTCCGAAAACATCCCTAATCCAGCACTCCAGGGGCTTCTCGTTTTCGACCCGAAGCGGTTAGGCGGATGACCATATCGCTCATCTAACACTTCACGATGCTCGCACCCGACTAAACGCAGACGGTTATCCACGTATTGAATGAGCTTTTGTTCCTTCCCGCCACGGTAGATCCCGACGATCCCTTGCGCATTTTATCGCTTTTCTACTCTCTCAGACGTCGCGCACCTCACTCAGTCTGCACCGTTTTATCGTACACCTCCTCGGTATCGCGTCGGCCATCTGTTCGGCCGGACAGCGAGGTGGATCGTTATCTACTGAGTTCGATCGAAAGCCCCCTGCTGAGCTTTATTTCCCCCCTTTTCATTCACAACCTCGCAGAAAATAATATCGATTCGAATAACCGACGGTTCCCGCGAATTTTGGCGAGGTTTCGTGTTGCCGGGCTCTATCGGTAACTCCGGATTCCCTACCAAAAGGTTGATACGGAGTCTTTATTAACGGCCAAAACTTATTGTTGGCAATGCAGAAATCTCTCATTAAGGTCTGTCTCAATTTCTTAATTAAATAACAAAAATCTGCCTCGATAAGGTGAAGATTCTTCTTTCTTGTGAAATGACCCTGCATTTTTTTTTTTTTTTTTTTCACAGACACATTTGGAAGTACTTTGGAATTCGAAAATGCACAAAATTGATTTTTTTTTTTATCTTGCACTCAATAACTTTTTAAGTAAATCATTACGATAGGTGAATTCTTTTTTCAATACAACATATAATAAATTAAATACGAAAACGAAAATCAGATGGTTTTTCCAATGCTTAAAAATTAGCAGAATGACGCGAAAACCGTAGCTGATAACGGAAGTACGACAATAATTAAAGACGTGCTTATCTCGCAGAATCAGTGTGCAAAATGATTAGAATAAAGACAAGGTTCAGCAATGTGGTACTATTTTTTCATTCAAATGAATCCAAAATCACTACACTGTCACCAAATATGTCATTCATACAAAGGTCAGTGTAAATTATCGTCATTTTTTCAAATTTTTTTTTGCTGATTCTGTTTTCATTCGCAGCAAAACTTCTTTACTGTCGGAGTTGATAACTTGTATAATAAGCATTGACCGAGTCGCCTACATCTCGGGATTCTTTTTTTTTTTCTTCTCTCAACGAATTTCAAGGACGTTCCGTCCGTTCATTTGTCGCGTCATTCATTTACCGAAAGCACGGTTTTAGTAAAATCGTATGATCGAAGTCGGAAACGCCGTTTGAAGTAGTAACGAAGCTGTGGTATACATTTTTTTTTTATACGGTCAACTCCCACCTATCACAACGGCTAGTAGGTACATAAATTCATTATCTTATAGCCCAATAATAAATTTACGATGATGTTAGGCATGAATGCATCGATATTTCCGTATGCAGCTCGTCGACACGAATGCTTTTACTCTCGGAAATTAGGCGGCGGACCAATAGACACGTCGATTGATAATTTGATAATTATTAAGAAGGCAAGGAGCCGGTGAGCCGCGGTTCAACTAAAAACTATTCGCCTATCGTCTGCGCAGCATTTGAGCGCTGATTAGTTGACGTTATTTGTTGATCCAAAGCTTCTGGATTGTTTTCCAGAATTATATAAGTAAACACGAGGGTAATAAGGTAATACCGATTAGATTGAAACTTTTCAATGTCTCGTATGGCGAACTTGACAAAAATAGAGAAATAAATAAATGTAATCACTTTGATTAAAAGTTTTCAAAAAGTTAGTTCAATTAACTACCTTTCCCGTTTACTTTAATCATCGTTCTTTGTTCCAATAAGATAAGGTACCTGGTCATTATGGTAATCGGTCGAGCTTTCAACGACGAGTTCAGAGATTACATCACTGTCCGGGAGACTTGACGCGTTTACTAGCTAACATATTTATACAACCGTTACGATTTTAGCGTCCAAAGTTTGATTGTGAAAGTCTTTCTGCACTCTTTACAGAATGGCTAATTTGGACGAGATAAAATCAATCCTGAGGACTGCTGACGCTGTAGCCTTCGATGTAGACTCCACGGTTATACAAGAAGAAGGAATAGACGAGCTTGCCAAGTTTTGCGGAAAGGGAGACGACGTCACTCAGCTGTACGAGTTGTTCTTTATTAAAACTTGTTGTTACCTGCTCTACTTCAATTTTTTGTTTACTTTCTAAATTCATTTTTTGTTTTCTTATCGTTACAGAACAAAACGAGCAATGCAAGGAAACATGGACTTTCGAAAATCACTAGGCGTTCGACTCTCCATTCTTCAACCCAGTGCCGATCAAGTCAAAGAATTTTTACGCACTCATCCTATCCGACTTTCACCTGGCATCAAGTGAGTTTTGTACTTTCTGCAGTTTGAATCGGAATTTCGTATTTTATACAGAGTTGAATACAGCCTGAGATTTCTGAACTTTCTGAGAATTTAAAACTGTGATGCATTACGTCTACTTCTTATTTTATATTCTCAATCAGTGCAGGCTGCGCTCTGAAATTTAAGAAATAAGCATCTTTCCTCATTCCTTAAAGTTTTCCAACAACAATTGAGCGACTCGAATTACAGGACTCTGGTAGAAACGTTACAGTCTCAAAAGAAACAAGTATTTCTTATATCGGGCGGTTTTCGATCATTGATCTTGCCTGTTGCTGCGCAACTGAATATTCCACCAGAAAATGTCTTTGCTAACAGGCTGAAATTTTATTTGACAGGTTTGTTTTGATTCACGAATTTTACATTCAAATTGAAAGATTAATTGTTTATGCGGTATTTGGGGTTTCAAATTGCTGTTAAAATTTATCCTCAATTTTCCTACTTATCATCTCAGGTGAATATGCTGGGTTTGATGAAACTCAGCCTACCTCTAGATCTGGTGGAAAACGCGATGTGATCAAAGAACTAAAGGAACATAAAGGATTGAAAACAATTGTTCACATCGGAGACGGAGCTACGGATTTGGAAGCCTGTCCTCCAGCAGATACAATGATTGGTGAGTGAAATTTGCTTACCTTTGTCAAATTAACACATGAGATAACTAAGAAATGACCAGTTTTTAGCATTTTAATTACACTAAAAATCAGAGGAATATCAGTACTTTTCTACAGCAGTCAATTATTACTTCCATAACAGGGTATGGGGGCAATGTAATTAGGGAAGATGTGAAGACTCGGGCTCCCTGGTTCATCACGGATTTCAACGAGTTGGTAGAGGTTTTACAATAATTAATTACCTAAGTGTTTGAAATTTTTATTATTTTTTTTTTTTATCAGGATATTTATTGTATTTTGCTCTCTCATGCAGGCAGAGATATCGAGATAATGTATGATCTATTTAAAACAAATCATCACCGAAACCCATGTTCGAGACATGTGGTAATTATACATAAATAGATCTTTATATTGTTGATCATGATATTTAATTAGCCCGCTGCATCATCGATATGTGAGGAATGGCGATTAGCGTCTTGTATTCATTCTCTATTCATTTATTCATGTGTTTATAAGTAACTTTTTACCATCGACGCGAGAAACGGTAACTGGTTGCGGAAATTTTGGGCATTTACGGAGAGAGGTATATGCTAAATAATCAATACGTTAATTATAATACATCAACAGTTTATTCCATAACATTTTATTGACATTTAGCCTTGATTAGAGGCAGTGATAAATTTTCCAATATCCAGAAACAAATTGAACCTATCGTGCTTTAAAGTTTTGTGAAATGCTATTTTTATACACATGATTATTTCGAGGAAATAAAGTAGAATGCTATAATTCCATAATTATTAATACAAAAATTATATTACAATAAACTATTTTTCTTCCATTCATAAACTTCGATTGACTGCTGAACTAAAAATCATAAATTTTTTTCCGAAATTTGAAGAAGTCTTTGAACATTATAATCAGTGAAAAGTCATTTTGTTCAAATATTCTATTCAATTTAAACTCATGACAGCAGAAATTAAATATGTCAACTATTTACAATAGCGACAACCACGTTATGATGTATCCATAATTTTTTTTTACTAAGTTGAACTTCATATTTCTACTGGGTTCGAAGTAATTATTAAATTGTGCACGCTATATTTCCGAAATTCAAACAAATCGTATTGTTAGGAATCAACATTTGATTACAATGCAGCAGATTCGAGCAATTTTTCATAACACACAAAGGAACTTGCTCTTTTTACTATGGAATGTTTCAAAATTTTGATAATCGTCCCATCTACAGATGGGAAAAAGCTATTATCCGCGATAAAATGAAACAAAATTAGCATAGTGTTGATAAAAGTTCTTGATAATATTGTAATTATTGGTAATTGTCAATACGCAGTCTGCAATGATTCAATCCCGATAGTGAAGTTATTTAGCAAATTGATAAAAGCAAAGTTGCTAATCAATCGTATCACATATACACGGTATAAAAATCTACTTGCATAAGATTGCATCGGTGGTTGATTGATTTCACTCGTAAAAGACACTGCGAGCTGATTATTGAACACAAACTATAAAGTAGTATCAAGTTGGAGAATTCTAAATATAGATTACACTGTTATTTGGGTTCGGGTAATAAAATCTCGCTCATTATCGATGCGACGTGGTAAAATTGCAGACTCTCAGATTTGTGATAAAATTTTTCTATTCACACGTTTCGTCGAATTGTTACACATCATCAAAAGCAGTAAACTCTTTCTGGATACCTATAATCCAGTAAACTCATACTTGTACATTTTTTTTTTATCGGTTTAACCAAGCAGCACCACGAAATAGTGATATTATTTTTCACTACTACTTCCCGGAATATTTTCTTTCCTTTTCTGAGCAATCCATTCCTCTATTTTGTCTTTCAATTCCGTATCCGATTTCACCATATCCATCGTCAACATCGATCGATTGAAGGGATCCGTCTGGTCACTTAACAAGTGTCTAAAAATTTGCGAAGTATTCATGAATCTTTCACATTGCTATTAAATTTCGTAATAACAAAGTTAGGCCATCGATGCAATATGGTTGATTTCAGCTGCAACGAACCTTGCAATAGTTTGGCGATCCACTACAATCTTTGAAGACGGTAAAATGACTGGATCTGTCATTAGCGTGGACATAATCGGGTCTAAAAACTCGTCAGGGGCACCAGAAAGTATTTCTTCCTCTTGTTTTTTCTGATTAGCAGCTTCCTCGACCCGTTTTGCAAACTGGTCAAGATCCCCAAGTATCCCGCCACCTCCGATGCGTACTATTTGATTAGGAGCATTTAGACAATTTTCAGGATAATATTATGTCTTTTATTATCTTCAATACCTACCTAGAACATTTTCCGCGAGTTTGAATAATTCCGGACTGTAGGAACGTCCGTCTTGAGAAACGGCCAGTGTAAAAGCTTCGTTGTGACTCAGGTTTATGTATATCTTGCAGATATTTAAAACCAAATTTGCCGGTTTGAAGTCGTATTCTTTCTGATCCTTGACCTAGTAATAGATCCACTAAGTTATACTGGGAAATTGCGTCAATTACGCGTTTCATCTCACCTTAAGATTTTTCTGATTAGGTCCGACTAATTGCAGCAGTAGATAATTGAGCATCGAAGCGATGCGATCGACCATAGTGGGATGACAGAATATGGATATAATCTCAGAAGTGAGCATTTCCAAAGTGTGTATGGTTTCTCTACCGAGAATATTGTCAAATCTGGCTATCATACCGATATGCGTCAGATATCCCATCTGTTGCTCTCTTTCGTGCGGCGGAAGTTTATCCCACTCACCATTTTCTCTGATATTGAATAAATCGCTTGGTCATGTTATAATGAACATCTCCAGATTACTTGCTGCAAAACTTTACGCTCACCTTGCCTGGAATAGTTGCTTGAGTTGTGCCATATTCGAGAGTGCTTCATCGAGGAGAAATACCGCGTCGTTCATAAGTAAATTCATGAATCTGAGAAACAGTGGTGGCTGCACTGCTTCCATGTTTTGTTCAGCCTCTTTAGCCAGTTGCCTGTGCACACATCCCGCATGAATTGACTACATTTTATTTAGTATTATTTTTAAGAGCTCCTCTTTACATTCACACTTACTTGAAATTATTCCTGTGTTCCTGTATTTTCCATAAATAATCCATAACTATGTACATTGGTCGTCGATAGTTAAATTTCTGTTCAAATTGAACGCTCTGACCTGTCATCTCGATTCCCACAAATACTTGGAGCAAATTTGTAACTATCTAAATGAGAAATTACAAGGAGATATTAATCGTCTGTATGGTCATCCAGTTTCACAAGACTTTTCAAAGAAGCGTGCGAAGTGATTTCAAAGTAATAACCAACTTTCCATCCTTCCCATTCAAGAATATAATTACGTTGTACTAACCTGATGTCTGTGGGGATGAGTAACAAATAATTGCTCTCTGTGAAAAACTCCCAGCGTAGCTACCGCTTGATTTGAGGGTTCCTCGTTTAAAGGTAAGAGCGCTTCGAGTCCTTCGGCGAGTCTCGCACGAAGGTGAGGGTTATATAAACGCCGTTGAGACTCCATCAGCGCGACGACCTATTCGATTGAATTAAATCACTTTATAAGGTTTTCCAACGCAATATAAAAGCAAAGTGCTTACCTCTGTTAGGATTGGGTTCAAAAAGCTCGGTCCTTGTTCTTCGAACGTGTTTGGATTCAAACGTCGCAAAAAGCAGAGAAATCCGACGGTATTTTCGACCACAAATTCGGGAATGCATCTTAGAGTTTCTGGCACAGTCTCAGGTAGCGGGAACGCGACGGTTTTAAATTCTCTTGGTGCATAAGTACTATGCTTAATGAAATCAGACTCAATATCCAGATTGACCTGTATTAGCCAGACTGCCGTCGCAGCGTGGAATTTTGCCAGTAGACTCAGCATCTCAGGCGCCAAAAGACTAGCTCTAAGCGATAAGTATCTGGAAAATTTTAAATTTTTTATTGACCTGGTCTGAAGGATTCATCTTCCAAGCCCCTGCTTAGTTACTCACTTACTTTGTCATTTCCATTTCCATTCGCGTGGTTATAGCCTCTAGTACTTCAGAGTTTCCACCACCCTGAGCATCGCTGTATATCCGCCGCATACGAGCCAAGTCCTGATTTGCTCTGCAAAATAGTAGAGTACTTTGAGCAGGTTGTATTTTGGACAATGATTTTAGCATATAAAGTTTGTTGCACATGTTTAGCACACCTCAAGAGTTTCTCCAAAACAACACGGTATCCGAGATCCAATGCTCTATGAGTCAGGTAAAAACATTCAGTAACAAAACCGAATGTTTCAGCTGCTGGTCGCGTTTCACCTTCGGGTATTGGAATGAGACATGTTTCTCCACTTAAACCTTTGGCGTGAAGACCACGTGTCTTACTTTCTTCTTCATTTTGAGCCTAGGAAAAAGAATGTCCGAATATTAGCTGTGAATTAGACGCGATTCTTGAATATTAACAGAAATTCTTTGAACGAGACTAGCCTACCTCGACCGAACAGTAAGTTGGATCGATTTTCAGCAGTTTGCTATCGTTCAACTTTGTGCAAAAGGGCTGGCAAAGCCTGAGCAATATTGAGCTGAGATTTAACATGAAACCATCGGATACAGTCAGCGTCATAGTCAGTCCAGCATCGCTATGCGAATTCCAGAGCTTTCCTCTCCCAGCGTTGGCATGGAGGCAATCGCCTATCCATTTTAAAGTTTTGTGGCGCACATCTGTGGAACACTTTAGTAAAGTGTGAAAAACTTTATGTAGCGATTCGCTAAGCGCATCCAACGCTGTCCAGATATTTCCTTCCATAGAAGTAACTGACTTTAAAGAAGAAAAAGTAATCTGTTATTGAATCGACCATTCGAATTGAAATCGAGTTGCAGCGATAATTGTTTCTTTTTGCTCACCTGTTGCAAAGGTTTGTCAAAGAAGTCAAACGGAGCTTCGAGAGTTTTGGGCAAACAGCTTAGACACAGCAGTGCCCCCAACAGCGTATCTGAATACGCTTTTCCTTGCATAGCACGAGGAGTGCTGTGCGATATGAGAAACAAGGCGAGACCTTCAACAGAAGCAAACGTCTGTAGAAGTCCGAACCAGTATTGTCGAAAAACTAAGAGATTGGACTGTGCCACCTCCTGATGAATGCTGTTCAGGATTGGCGTGAAAGCTGTGCTGATCACACTGAGGCTTTCATCCCTATCCTCGGAGTTTAACTCGTTGACAATGTCTGTTACAAAGGAGGTCAACTCCTGTCCAACTACTCCACCGTCCATAAACAATGCTATAAATTGCTTGTGCACCTGTGAATATAATTTTAAAATGATATACGAAATTAGAATTTCAAGGTGTATAGATTTCAGGTAATAAACAAATCACGAACCTCTTGACTTTGGAATAAGTCAGGTTCCTGCATAGCAGTGCCAACATTCCTGACGACGATTCGTGTGATGTTTTCTATCGTATCGTGCAATCTATGGCTTGGTTTATAGCGCAGTAATCTGCGATAACTTTCGTACAAATAGGGTATAATTTCAGTCTCTGAAACATGATCGTCGATAGAGTTTGTTTGTTTTTCATTTTTATTGTCAACTATTTTGGCTCCTGGATTGCTGAGCATAAGTCGTTCAAAAATAGCGTGCTCAACCGACTCAGCATCCATCCAATCTTGAGGGGCCAAAGCAGCGGCTAAGTCCTCAAGAAAGACCAGCTGTCGTCCAGATTTTATTTTAGCTCCATCCGAATGCAGCGTCAAGCCGAAAACTTCCTCAACTATGTCGTTAATGAAAGCATCAGCTTCGGCTGCTGTGTTGATTGGTTTAGAACCGTTGACGCTGTTACTCTCCGCTGCCGAATGTTCGTCAGTATTTTTTGATACGTCTGCATGGACTGTCGAAGGTTGGTTTTGGGTAGAAAATGAAGCTGCTTCGTTTACGGATGTAAAAAGACCCGCAAACGGATTGTGATTCACATTTTCACACATTGTCGGTGGAGCGATTTTACTATACAGATTACGTTCTAGCTATCATGCTAGGAGTTAAGCTGCAACAGACAGAGATAACGTAATTGTTATCGGAGTATCGTGTGTACAGGATAGATTTTAGGTTATGATGGTTATTTACGTAACATAATGGTGTAATGACTTGAAAATTTTTGTAAACTATTGAGGTGTCTCAGTTACGTTACCTCTATAGACCTCGCGTTGGTGGTGTCAATATTTTTTAAGGTCTTTAATCGTCATTGTCCGATGTTTACCATTTTGACAAATCATTTTTTTGACGTCATAATCCTTAACCCCTGCTACACAAATTATATAGAGATCAGTACTGTCCGTAAACAATTCCTTACCGTTATTAAAAATTCGCACAGAGTGCAGCACGTGTAGCGACTTTTATCAGAGATGAGTAGCGAGATGTGCCATTTCGTATAATTTTATTGTTTGCATCCTTCGGATAAAGCTCACAAAATCGTATCAAAACACTGTTTTATATATATTTGGATACCATGTATGCATGTTTGTATTATATATTATTAATGTATATGCACGTGGTAATAATGACGTCGAGATGTGATGTGAACTTAGAACATGATGTGAATTTGAATGTACGTTCGATACCGCTCGAAAAACAAATTTCATCGGTGTGACATTGGCTGCGAGTCGGTTAGTTCGTTTATTCGAATCAGTGACGCCGTCGGTTCGGATGTCGGGAATTCGGCGTGGTCCGATTCTTATAAACTAATTAATAACGCGTAAATCACTTCAATTTATCGTTGTAAGTAATTTCTAAATTCAAAAATAAAGTCGCGAGCACAGAAGGTGGTTGTGTGACGTCACCACTGGCCTGAACTTTCTAGATCGTTCAGTTCTAGATACGATTTCAACGAGCTTGGATGTCTCCCGATGTCGGACGCCGGAATATGTATGAAAATCACGGGATAATCATATTATCGCGGTGAGTTATTGAATATGAACCGATAAAATTCATCTATAGAGTAATTTTCCGTGGCTGGTAAAGTTATTTGTAAACATCCAACAATATTTCACGTGAAAACCGGTCGAAGAAAAAGTTGCAACAACTTGTTGCCCAGTGCTGTGACAGTGCATGACGAATGAAAATTCTTGTTCTTATATTTCGTTCGAAAAATTGGTCCATCGATACCGAATCGACATAAATATCTTAGTATCTGCGTAAATTTGAAGGAATTCGTCAGGTTATTTTGATCAAAGAGTTTTTTTTTTTTACGCGGAAGGTTGTGCCATCGCTGTAGAGGTATAAACGGTGAATAAACAATCAACAAATGACCGTCATGTTGTCAACTTATTGTCGGTAACTAAATACTGTGACAGTGGTTTCATAAAAGGAAAGATATGTGCAATATAAACGGCGTGATGTGTCGCAGTTTACGTTCAATCGTCGGGTGACATTCAGAGTTGTTTACTACAGGTTCGGTAATTCGGAATATTGCTCTCGCGTTGAGAGCATTAATGGAGTGCGCATTTGAAGATGGTTTATTTTTATTCGTGTGGTAAGAAGTGATGTGCATCTTCGACGTGTTCGTCGGTACTTCGGTTCAGTGAATCGGTGAAATTATTTGTGGCAGCGGGACGAGAGGATTAACGAGGATGTCATCAATACTGCAGTTTGTACATGAAGGTAAAAATATTTTGATGAATATATATTGAATATTCGCAGTATTACGGGAGGGAGAAAAATCAGTAGATTGAAGTTAGTAACGTTATTGCATTGAAAAATTGGGAAAATAATCACTGTTTTCTTATTAAATTTCAAAATAAGAGTATGTTTTGTTTTATTACGGTTTACCGAAAAAAAAAAGTTTGTGAAAAATTGTTACGATAACGTTACTAACTTCAGCATCGTAAGAAATAATGAAAAAATTCAATAAACCAAAACACGGAGGTGAGTACGCCTGTATATAGGCAATATCCTATCACGTATGGGACAATTGAAAATCGCGCTGCTGCCTGTCCAATAATAGCTCACTTCACGTCGCTACTTATGGGGGGAAGTTTAAAGTAAAAATTATATGTCGTTGCGATTTGAACTTGTTTAGTTGATTTCCTATTATGTATAAATTTGGTAGGTTTTTGGAAATATAATGGGCGAATACAACATTGTAGGGCTAACAATTGCGTTTAATAAAAAAACAAATGACAAGGCACTGTACGGAATTATTTCAGCAGTATGAAATTTTGTACAAAAACATATGACTTAGACTTTTTAATGTAAAGGCACCGTTATGGTTTTTCATCTCCAAGGTTTTCGAACGGTTCCTGCACTCGTACTTCGCTTTATTCCGTGATCTGTGAAAGAATTAAAAAGTGGAATATGAAAATGATAGATATTTATGATATTGTAGTTAATTGATTATGAAAAATTTTGTAAATTCTTACAAATATTTTGAGACCGTTTTTCTCTGGAATTTGATGTCCATGTTTGACATCTGCTCCTGGCTGAACAAGTGCGACTACTTATAGGAGGAGAGGAAAAATTTCCCATCCTAAAAGTAACCAAAAAGGAAAAATGATTTAGCAAAGAAATTTCTGAAAAACATTTCACTCCAGTAAAGCATTAGATGCATTTCACTTAATAAATCATAATTTCATTTACTTTCATGAAGCGTTTGGTCAGTTTCTGGCAGAAAAATATTATTAGTACACAAAATCGGATCTTGATTATGATTTTGCAATTCTTTGATCGTTTATTATCGAATAATCGAAGACAAATCTGTGAGAACAAATAGTGAACCATATGAAAAAATAGAGCAAAATATCAGGTAGAATCATACTCCTTCATTTTTTTTCTCGCAAGCGTCCGTTGAGTTGCGAAAGAGTAGGAATGTGCAGAGCTTGGGCGTTCGGAGCGAGATCGTTTGATATCCCGGTCTTGCGATATGACTTGCATCCGCTGTTCGGGGCTTTGTGCGAACAATTCGGCTATGTTCATTGAGGCTGCATCACACTTGAAATGAAGTAAAATCAAAATGTTTCACATTTCAGTGGTGTTTAAAAGAGTTCACAAAATTCAGTGCATTTGTTTACCTGCAGCTGAAGACGTTGGTGAAAATTTAACTCAGGCAAATTTAGCGGTGCGTCTACGTGAAGTTTCAGCATACAGTGGAGTGCCTCCTTGTAGGTATTTTTCAGATCCACAACACGTTCAGTGTTCATCAGTCGGCGTACTAAGTATCCTCTCGCATAAGCGTTTATTATCGTCGCTGCTTTTATCTGTAAATTTGTGAAAAGATAGAGTCGCCTATATTTCATAATAATTTATTCAAATATATCAATACTCACGTGTTTTGCGGTGTAATGAACGTTGACTGGAATTGGAACATGTACGGTGTTACTATCCAGTGGAAACAGTTGCCGGCTAACATTTAAGCATTTATCTGCAGTGTTTTTAGATCTGTGAATACTCGACGGTGCGTCGATATTCTTGGAGAGTAATTCATTGCTTTCTAAACCTTTGTTCTCCGAAGTATCGACTTTAGGATGTGTGCTTGTATTATTACTAGATGATATTATTGTCTCACAGTGTCCATTCAGAGGATAAATATAATCCAGTGGACATTTGGGAAGTGGCGGATTATTCTTGTCCAACGAATATGTATCGTCATCTTCTTTTGTCGTATTCAAAACTGGTTTCAAAACCTCAGGAGTCTCCTCCTCGGCAGTTGGAGGTATCAAAATACCAGGAAATGTTTTTTTTATCTGGCCAAGTAGCAGTGCTTGTTGCTTCTCGAATTCTCTCTGCATATTTTTTTGCTCCCTTTGCTGTTTGGCAATAAGCTCAGCCATTTGCTCCTCGTGTTTTCTCTGTATTTCTTTGAATATAATGACGAGTTTGTCGGTAACTGCGACAGATTTTACAGGGCTCGGAGTGCTCTGCGCTTCGTTAATTATCGTTGGTTTAGATCGATCGTTCCTCGCGTTCATTGCCTGGCAAGACTGTCCTCCAAAATTCACGAGACTTCCAACCGACCCTCCTAGTCTGTTGGCTAAATTAATAAATGATACGTTTCTATTCGACCTGAATTTTTGAGAGTTGCCGCTTTTCGTCGAGCCGCCGCTACCTCTAACACTCTGCATTTGGCTGTAACCATTGGATTTAGCGCCGCCTGGAGATTTGCACACCAATTCCCTATCCAACATTGTCTGTATGCAATCAACGGATTTGGCAGACTGGTGCATTCCTAGGGAGGAACCGTTCTTAGCGTGCGACAACGATTTGAACACCTTCTGATTGTTTAAGGTTGACATGCTGTTCCTTCTATACCTCGTATGGCCATTGCTGCCCCTTGAATTATCCGGTATAATAATTTCCTTATTCTTAATCTGGTTCTCCCACTCGCTCTTCGCCTGAGATATATTCCACTCCTTGCGTTTAATAGCTGTACTTGTTGTCGATGGAATGTAACCCGGGTCCGCAAGTTCCGTTTGCATGTGAGCTAGCAGCATTGGGCTCGGTGCTTCCAAGATGTACGAACCTTGTCGCACGAGTTTGGGGGGTGTATTTTGTCCGGACGGTTTCTCGTCGAACGAATCGTCGCTCTTCTCTCGTTCCGGAACTTGTACCGTTATCGGAATGATATCCAATGTCTTAGGCACCTTCGGCTTGACAATCTCTGGTGTAACGGTTTCGACCGTGCTTTGAGTCGGCGGGGAAGCGTCCAAGTACTGATTTAAATCCGTGCTGGCAGTGATCGTGTCAGAACATGTGCTGGTGGTGAAAAGCTCGTCGTTTCTCTCTTTGCTGCTGTTTTCATTTCCGTCGTTATCAAAGGATGCGTCGGATTGATTCATTGTTTCTGCTGTAGATTCGTAAAAACTGGTATCTAAGCTTGTATAATTTTTATCCGGCTGTTCTTCTCTGGTCGGTATATCTATCACTGTGTCAATATTCGGTCCTGATTCTATTGTGCTAGTCTCCGTTTCAGTCATGCAAGAATCTTCCGTTGTCGAATCGTACGAATTACTTTTTTCAACCTTTTCGTCGGTCTTGAAACTTTGGTTTTCTAGCGCTATGCATTTTGCACATTCAGTCCTGATACTCTCCTTGGCTATTTTCAACATCTTCAATTTCTCTTCCACCGCTATTGCCAGTTGTTTGTAATAGCTCATTTCCGCTCTCAAATCATCCGTCATCTGTAGCGGTTAAAATTGAATAGACTTTGATTAGCGCGGAAAGGCTATCGACTAACAACACAGGTCTTGCAAAAAAATATCATTTTTCAGCTGCATGGGATGTTTTTGGTAAATATTATGTTTTTGAGTTTGCTGAATCCAATAATGATCTCCATTTCCCTCCATCAGGTACAGTATTCTTGCAAAATACAAGGTGTTAACATAAAAAAAGCATGACAATAATGAAAAAACCACTATCTCATTACAATGAACTAAACAATATTCCTTATAAAGTTAAAGAAAAAATTTCTTTACAAAATGTATTCAACATTCCATGTGCATTCCTTTTGCCTATGAAACCTTTTCTCCTTTTCTTTGATACTTTTCCGAACATACTTCACCTTTCCATTTTCTATTTCCCTGTTTGTATTTATTTTAGAGTCTCACTCAAATACATATTAAACGGAAGTAAGAAATTACTTTTCCATAGGATTATTAGAATCAAGAATAGGGTACCTGATTTCGAATTAAACAGGAGTTAAACACTAAATGAAATTACAAACACGAATTGAAAAAAAAGCCGAGGTGATGGAACTTTGCCGAGTATTTTTTCCCGGTTTCGTTGAGTGAAAATCTATAAGAAACTGTGTAAAACATCCCGCGCAGTTTTCTTGGTTGCAGACCTGTGCAATTATCAAAATTTATTACTCACCAGAGGAGGCAGGATTGGGACTCCGTTAATTTTTATACACGAAACGTACTGTGACTTTTCTTCCATAACTGTGTTTTTTCCATTCATCGTCACTTCGGGTAGCTATTACGTATTATTTCTGACAGACTTTCAGCGCGCTGTAGAAATTTCGGCGTAGAGCAGCATCCTGGAATGTATAAAAGCGGAATGAATCTGATCGCAAATGGTGCGCAATGGGTCAATTTAAATTTGGGACAATGAAATCGCAAGCGTTGTTAGCATACCGATGTACGTCACATGTACGTACGTACGTAAGTTTGTATCATCTGCGCTAATTTTATGATGAGATCATGAAAAATACTGGGAGAGGATGAAACCTACAGGCGTATACATGCAAAGTGGATATATTTTCACGTTAAGCAGAGAATCGTCGTTATTGGATGATTGGTGGCACTTTATTGCGTCGACTGAATTCAGCCCACGCTCATCTCTTAAACTGGCGACGGGTTGGTAGGGATGGGCTGTTAACATCGTTTTTCAAACGTATTGATAATTCATTAGTAAGACAGATAACTGGGTAGCATAGAGATGGTATCAGGAAATTGGTTACCAGGCAAACAATTAGCTAATGAAAACTGGAGAAGAGGCGGTTTGAAGCTCGTTTAAAGGATATTTTCACCTTTCAAATTCGGGTGAGAACGATCGGTGTTTACATAGTGAAAATTGTTTTGCATTTTAGTTTTGCATACGTTTGTAAAGTGAGATTCAAATTGCTGCAGGTAGTTTTGACTAATTTCACTTACGTCCGTTAGATCCGATGCCGAACGAGTCATGTGGGATTTTTCTTTTTGTTACTGTATTATTTTTATTTATTTATTTGTTTATTTTTTTAATTTTAATATAAAATCACTGCCATCCTGTATGTCCGATTTTCAAATATCTCAAAGCTAGCAACAACAAATCGACTGACATATCTCAAAACTTGGATCGTACGACGACTTAGACTCGCATACTCGACTCGCGATATTTGACCGAGCGTTGTTAGTTCACAAAAAATTCACGCCGTCAAATACGATCAATGGCGCTGCCTGTCTTGACCGCCATGTTCAATTTAGACGATGAAGTAACGATTTCTTCATTACCGATTAAATTTATCACTTGAATTTTCAAATTTTATTCAATTTTTTTTTTTTTCCATACAATTTCTCGTTGATTATTAGATTTAACGAAACGAAGATACAGGAATCAGATAACTACGTGAAATTCGCATCTCATATTTCGAAGTAAAAAATTTTTTAATGTTGTTCTAGACTTGCTCGTTTACAGTCTGACAAATGGAATCCCATCTTCATAACTATATTGAAAAAAGACACGGCTTGCGATTTTTTCACTTATTCTTCATTTATTTTAACGCATATTCTATTCGGCTGAAAGTTGTCAGAGTAGCGATGGCCACTAAGCTAAAAATAATCTATGCATCGACTAATCGGGTCCAAAAAACTAATCGAACACGACTCGATTGAATCGGTAAAAATTAATTCATTAATCAATCCATTGTTTTGCATTTTTCTTTTTTTGAAACGGTGCATCCGAAACCAAAATTTTGTAAATTATACTATGCATCCGGATTTTTCGTATTCGTATATAAAATTCGTATGTAAATTTGTATACATTTTCTGCTCTTGAATTAACAGTGATCGTGATCACAAAGCGTGGCGATATTATTGAAATTTATTTCCGAGTTTCTTGTTGTGTTTTTCGGTTTGTCTGAAAATTGAGTTTCATCCTGAGTTTCGGTCGATACCCTTTCATGGAACAAGATCATCGAAGAACGGGGCTGGATGGAAATATTATTTATTGTTTATAGGACTCGATCACTATGTAACATACAAATCGAGAGCTAAGTCAGTAAGATTTAATAAAAGAATGAGACATCGATTAGATGCGACCATAGATTTCTACGAAATGAATTTATTGAAAATCTTCTTTCTACCTTTGTGACAATTTTTGTAATAGTTTGGAAAAATTTCTTTGGCATTTAGGTAGAATATATTAGGATTTAAATTGGAAATACAATCTAGGTGATAGTTTTTGTCGATAAATACCCTTTATTCAAACAGAGTAACATTTATGCTTACTTAAACGATAACATATATAACTTATACTGTGAAATTTTATTTTTAATTGTAATTTTTTTCACGTTTTCGATAGTTAATAATACATTTTTTTTTTATAACAAAATAATACTAATAGTAATCAGTAGTAAACCGTAACTATAACTATATTTCAAGTAGCGTGGTACTTTTTTTTTTTTTTTTTTACCATACACAGGGCATTCCACGCCGTTTCGACCAGCGTTTGATCTTCTGCACCCGATCGCGATCTGATCCTTGATATTACACGTTGCAGTATCATTTGAAATAAAAAGCTGTGACTTTTTTTCAAGTTTACCGATTTTAATTCCCGACTTGAGGATAACTTGAAAAATTTGAATGAAAATCTGAGATTCTTATTTCAAGCGATACTACAGCGTAAAAAAAATAGAGGTTAAAATCAAGAGGGGTGCAGATGGTCAAACGTTGGTCGCAAACGCCGTAAAACGTCCCATATATTTATATATTATATTATATAGACGACGGTTAAACCATAATAATCCGTTTCAACATTTGCCGCATTTTTTATTTTTTATTTATTTATTTATTTTTTTACTCAATAAATAATCAAATATCCTACTGTTATATACATTATCACGTTCTAACGAATATCATCCATGGTCAAAAAATTATATAATATCGTGACAGAGCAAATTGCAGTACATAAATAGTTTAACTTCAGGTGCTCCAGATTATTGGCATTGATTATTATACGATTTGGTTTTTTTTTTTTTTTTTGGATCTCGTTTTATTTTTTTTATTTTCAAACAATCGATAAATCACACCCAAATTAATAGCGTATAATGTCAGTTCTTCCTAACGGAAAGACTTGTTCAAATTCTTTTTATAATCCAATCTTAATGTATAGGAAAATTATAATCACATATTCGATATCGTCATTAATCGTTATTGCACATTTGGTTTTGAATTGAATCGTTGTTGTTTAAAAGAGATTTTTTTTTTTTCTTCTACCTTTCTTACTGCAAGTAATTCATTTTTTTCTCGAATCGTGAATTTTTTTCTTTCTTTTTTTGTTGCCTTTTACCTGTTTCTGTATTTACTTCTATGCTATGAATATTTAATATTAATCCATGTGTTTCCGTTTACTGACTAGTAGTTACAATAATAATATTGTATACCTTATTATTATCGCATATTTTCATAAATGGCTGTTTAGAGATAATTTATGTGTTTATTTTCTATGTACAGAGTAAAACGGTGTAACGCATTAGCGGAATGCAAGGAAAAAGAAAAAAAAAAAAAAATACCGGGGCTAGTTGAATTTTCGGGAGTTCCAGTTTGCCTTGCAAGTTTCAGTTATACAAACTCTCTTATATACAACGTCAATGATTTATACACACCCGGTAAAATTCAAAAGAATCAATTCACGACATTACATCTCATTTCAAAATTAATTTGCAATAATTACGGATATCTTTGAAACAAGTATCAATAAAAATTATGCTGCAACAAGACAATTTACTTATTTGAGGTTGTTTTTTTTTCTCTTCTTCTCTTCCTTATTGAAATCGCACAGATTTTTCGACAATGAATTTTTCGTATCCCAACAAGTGAATATTCATTTCGGGTAGTTGGTGAAAGAATATCGTCGTAATGAACATTTGCACTACTTAAATAATAAATAATAAACAAGTTAACGCGACGATAACAACTTATTATAGCAACTAGGCAATATCACCATAATAATAATAATAATAATAATAATAATAATAATAATATCATCAATAATTGAAATAATTATTGCACATTAACCGATAAATTGTTTTTTGATACTCATGTAATAATTATTCAATGTGGATCGGCGGAGTATCGATGATTAGAAAAATGATGAATAATTCTGATGAAATCGATGCGCCATCAGGCAATTTTGCAATTGAATAACATTGAATTTAATAAATTTATACGACGATCAATCGTTGAGTCGTCCCTATTGGCGAGGAGTACTTTATTCGCGAATTCGTCTATAGAAACTCATATCCTTAGTATATTTCAAAAATTATTATTTACAAGTTATGGACAAATTTTCATCGGTCTTCTATATCATACCTAGCATATTTGCTGTTCAGTATAATTAATTGCGAATACCGGTGTACGAATAATATGTAAATATATATATATATATATAGTAGGTCCAATATACATCTACGCTAGTTAGTATCCTTTTCATTTTCATTTCTTATTTTTTTTCTTAATTTCCTTTTCATTTTTATACACAACTCAATAGCGTCGTTATTTTTTCGTTCTTTTCAGCGTCTGTTTTCCCACCCGTTTTTTTTTTTCCCCCCCACTCTGAAATTGATATTTACAACCGTTGATAGTGAGATTATTGATAATAATTACATATTACACTTATCGGGTGTATGTACAAAACATTTTCATTCGATCAAATTATAGCAGTTTCACGTTATTCCCTTTCAGATTAAAACACATCCACTTTGTCATTAATATCAGAGGATTGGAATTACGATAGCGTTGTTATTACTATTATTGTTAATATTATTACTGTTATTATTATTATTGTTATTATTGTTATTATTATTATTATTATATATCATTATTATACCGTTTGCGAACACCTTTGTTTTACACGTTTTTAAAACTTCGTTCATGCCTGTACATAATGTAATTATCCGTTTTGTTTTATGCATTGCGATGATCGTTTTCAAAACAAATACCTAATATAATATTGCACGGAGTCCCTACGTCGTAGATAACAATCTCGCGTGATTTTTTTTATTACACCTGACGTTAATTCATTAAACTGGATAAAATAAAACACTCGATTCTATTTTCACTACTTTTCGACAGTCAATATCAACAGTTATCCGTGTGATTGAATAAACTGGAGGGTGAATAAAATAAATAAAAAAAAAAGACGCGAGAAAACGATAGTAATCGAAATTGAAAATTAAAACAAAAAACAAAAAAAAAAAGAAACCGTTCGCGTGTTTTAATTTTTGTCGTACATAACGTATTCATCATTAATCTCCGACTTCGTTGTCCGATATTAGAAATTAGCTGCTTAGGATCTCAACGTTGTAACAATTATTTATGTACGTATTTATAAACACGACAATATCACCTCGGCGGTCCTAGCGTTGCTGGTAAGTTTCGAACGTTGTGTGATTGCGGTGCGAATTATGCCCGAGGGTGAAATTATTATCCGGATGGTCTCAGATGGGCGTCGGCAACACGGTAAAGTCCTGCAGGGCGGTTTTCACCGTCTCGTATATCGGCCTGTTGTTCTCGTCGGCGCAGTAACCGTCCGCTGTGCACAATGTTTGCAGCTTTGTTAAGTAGCTGTCGAAATTCTCGTGACCCATCTTTTCTTGGGGACCACCACCTCCCGGCGCGTTTGGGATCCTCACGTGCTCCAGTAGGGTTATCACGTTGTTTCTCAACGACTCGTAATACTCGTTCAAGTTGTTGTTCCGCTGAGATATCACAGTGGATTCCTGAAATTTTACACAAATTTACTCTTCGCCCTTTTTTCTCTTTCTCATTTGTCATTTTTCTTTTTTTCTTTCACCTCAATTTCAAACTTTTCATTTTGAAAAAAAAAAAAAAAAAAAAACAACAACAACAACGACAACGGTACAGCAAGAATTGAAGGGTGAAAGTTTCCTTCTCGGATTAGAAACTGTATAATTTTAGTCGCGTGGTAATTCTCTGCAATTCTTTTCACAAAATAAAAGCAATTTCATTACTCGTCGTTTTCTTTTCTTTTGTAATTATTTTTCTTCAATTTCGAAATTTTGAATTTGTAAACTCTGAGGTATGAAAAAAAAAAAAAAAAAAAAAAACAACAATACAGTAAGAACCGAAGGGTGAAAGGTTCCTTTTCGGACTACAAACGGTATAATTTTACTCTTTTTGGTAATTGTCCGCAATTGTTTTCCCAAAATAACAACATATTTATTACTTTTTTTTTTTTGTAATTTTTTTTCTTCAATTTGCATACTTTACGATACGATAAAAAAAAAAACAACGACATACAGTAAGAATTGAAGGGTAAAAGGGTTTTCCTCTCGTACCAGAAACGGTATAATTTTACTCTCTTGGTAATATCCTTGCAATTGTTTTATACCTTCCGTTCGCTTACGCGTGAATATTTCGAAATTGAGAAATTTTTAATAACGTAACAAGAACGTGAGGGTGTATATCCGCGGGGTGAAAACAAGTTGAAGGGGTGGATTTGGGGTTTCGAAAAATTAAAAAAAAAAAAAAACAGAGATTTCCGGGCCCCGAGGAGATGAAACAAACGGGGAAAAACATCGCGAACCCGATTACAGATTACAGATAACTGCACAACTGGCGAAGGGTAGAAAAGGGGACGGGGGTGGATGACCAACCGCGAGGTTGTAGATCGATTTATTATTATCCGAGCAGACGCACCTTGTCTCCCTGTTTCAGCTGGCTCTCCATAGCGGTGATGTCAGAGCGCAGGCGCAGCATTTGGGATTCGACGCGTGCGTTCTCCCTCTGAAGTTCCGTGATCTCGGCCTCCAGTGTGTAAAGGTCCTCGCCCTGACCACCGACACCGCTTACCGTGTTCCCCTGATTCGCCCCTATAGAGCCACCCTGAACAGGACCGCCGGTGTCCATTCCTGAAGGACAACCCCCGTTTAAAAATTTTGACAATTTTCTCTTCGTAGTTTTTTTTTTTGTTTTTTTTTTTTTTATGCTTGTTGCATTTTGTTTCTCACTCGTCTGTAAACCTTGACGGAAATTTCATTCGTATGTATAAATATGTATATATATATATGTATATATATATATGCATATCGTATATCATGGTTGATAATTGATTAGAGGTTCGTATAAAATATCGCAGGATCACCGACACATCACGGTGATCAGCCGCAGGCTCTATATGTTTAATTTTTCTTTTCTTTTTTTCCTTTTTTCTTTCTTTTACGTTCAATCTACGTTCGTGATAATATCAAGTTTTCCTCGTCTCGACGCAATAGCGCGCGTGTGTGTATATACATGTATATATATAAATATATATGTATGTATGTATGTTTACAATTATACGGTAGGATAGATCATTTGATTTGTGTCATATGTATACCTATGTACGTACACACACACACACACACACACACACACACACACACACACACACGCACGCACGCGCGCACGCGTGTTTTACAATGTGCGTAAGAAACGTATACGAGGTATAAGTGAATATAAATGTAACAATGATTGTTTAAAAAGATTTTCAGTTTCCTAATTTTGTAAATCGATATTACTTGTTATTTGTTTCTTTTTTGTTTTTTTTCTTTTTTCCTTCTCATTAATCTCCTCTCGGTAAGCATATTAAATATTGTTCATCAATGTTAATGTCTATCTGCACAATCATTAACCGTTTGCAGGCATTAGAAAAGGAATGTTTTGCTAATCAATTTAATTACTGGAAGGAAGAGTAAAACGAGGGAGGGGGGAAAAAACAAAACGAAAAATAAAATAACATATATATATATATATATAGGCAACGAATAAGAAACGAAAAATTATAGAAATTGTGAGAAAAATGTGCGATTTAAATTCAATTGTTCAGACGGTGTGGAGAATTAACGATTGACAAATAAAAGAGAAATCAAACAAATAATGAAAATCTATTTAGCGAGCTAGCGACAAGCGAAGACGTTTTTCTCTGAACAAAGTGTCGTTTCTTTTTTTTTCTTTTTCTTACTATTTCCAATATCAACTTCACACGGCAAAAGTTACATTTTTATTTGCAGCCTTGAGATTTGCTGAGTGCAAAATGTAGGTAATTCGTTGAGAGAATCAAACGTCGCCACTGTGTGTATACATATACATATATATATATATATATATATATATATATATATATATATATCCTAATATATATGTATGTATATGTAAATATGGTAAACGGGAGTATAGACGACACGTTTCAAAGTTTGCAAAAACAAAAAGTGAGAAAAGAAAAAAGAAAATTCGTCAATCGATTGTAACTGCGGGTGAAAAGCAGCAGGAAAACGTTGAAACGTACGGTATATAAGATAATTATAGGCATTTGTGATAGGGCGACAGACGGGGTTTACGGAATATGTATTTGGGTAGCGTGAGGTGCTATCATACCAGATATAGAACAAAGAGTGATATGCTGGGTGCTGGCCTACGCGATTTTTTCATTCATTTTCATCGTCGTTGCATTGCTAAGCAATAACTTTCATTCAGCGATGTTCTTTATGTATAGGAAGATTTTTCAAATTTCAAGTATGTATTATGATCGACAAGCCGTACGTAATTGAAAATAATGCGGACGTACACGTGCCAGCACTCATGACAAGACACTCCGTGGATTTGTATTTAACATCGAATACACATAGAACAAGTGGCAAGTACGTCAGTCCCTTACCTTCAAAAGTAAATGTTCTCCTCAAAGCTCAATGACAGGAAAGGAGCTGATCATGATCCCAGAATAAATCAAAATAGATTATTGTTCATCATAATGGTAGTTGTTCTTTTTTTTTGTTTTTTTTTTTTTTTTACTTTTTTCTTTTATCTTACGGTTCTTTGGTCAGGTTTGTTTCTTTCTTTTCAACTTTCATTCGATTTAGGAAAAAAGAAACTATCTTCTTTTTCTCGTTTGTACATAGGGAGGATTCGATAATTTATCTATCCAGGTGTTTCACTAAGGACGTACAAGTGTATGTATATATATATATATATGTATGTGTGCGTGTGTATATACATACACACAGTTATTATTATATATATATATAATATATATAATATATATAATTATATATACAATCGTCAACGTATAGTATCATTGTATCGAGAATTGGTTCGAAATTCATATGTAAAACGTTGTATATGCTCTCTAGCTCAACGAATAAGGAAGTGCCGAAAATTTGAATGTCAGTATTAATAGTATTGTATACCTTAAATTTATTAACAATTTCTTTACTCTCCTTGACTTAAATTTATTTCATACGTATGGTTGTTAGGTTGCTCCGTCGGTATGGTAATACCCTACATGTAACAACACAATTCGACGATTTGTTTGTTTTTTTTTTTTTTTTTGTTTCGTTTTCAATCCTTTCGTTTCATCGTCGACATCTAAATCATATATGCAAACAGAGTAAGTCAAAACAGAATATCGTTTTTATATTGATATATATATATAATATAATGTATATAATATATATATATGTATAAGATCGATAACTCGATCGTATAGCTTAGTGAAACACCTGGATTCTGTGAAAAAGAAAACAGAGAAGTATAGAAGGATAGAGATAGAGCAAAACAAAGATAGAGATAGAGAGAGAGAGAGAGAGAAATAAATAGTGACAAAGAATCGGAGAGATTTAGAAAGAGAGATATGGTTAATATAATAGACAGACGAAGAATAAAATAAGAGAGAAAGAGACTAATTCTTATTCCTTTGGTATGACAGCACATCATGGCGTGGAGAGCAGAGCAGAGCATAGCATAGCACAAGTCAATATATACAGGTCAAATACAAAATACCAGGTTTACAATCTCAGTTTCTATTCAACTAGACCTAAGCCTAATATTCTATTGTTTAATAACTAATGTCTGTCTGTATAATATGCGTTAGCATTGCGGTATATAGCATGCGATCTTCATGCTGCATTCTGAACTTTCAGAATATATACACGTTTATATATACACATATATATGCATATATATGTATATATATTCAAGTATATATTGTTGTGTATGTAATTTGGAAATTGAATCGAACTGCAAATGATTTTTTTCCTGATAGTGATGCTTTTTTCTTTTATATTCGTTATCTGTTATACGCGTTTTAACGTCAAACTTGCAAACCGGAAGGAAAGCGATTCGTCCACCCCACTTCCGGTTGTTCGCAAAATTCCCGCTATCGAAATATCGACGATATGATTACAGCAAGGATGAAAAATAATAAATGATTATAATGATAACAACAACAACAATAATAATAAAAATAATAATAACAAGACACAAAAAAAAAAAAAAAATAAAATAAAGAATGTTTCAATTGGTAATCGTGACTGCAGCTGTAAGCGGACAAACAGTTACTAATAAACGAGAGAGATTTTTTTTTTTTCATCTTCCTTGATTCAGTGATATGAACACGGTGAAGTTTGCTGGAATGCGAATTACGTCCGATCAATATCGTATATCTGTACATCCACATATCGATGCAGTAATTTTTCAGCAAAATATTTCAATACGAGATATCCGTTTCTGAATTATAGTGACTACTCCTCGTGTCTCGAATTTACGTGACGGAAATTGAGAATCTCTTTATGTCCTGCGGCCTCACCGGTGATTCCTTTGCTGTACATGTTCGACATGTCTTCGAATTTCGGTTTCTTCACCGTGTGCCCAGCCACTGGACACCCAGACAGCGACCTGTGCGTGAGAAACGAACCGTTTATGTGTCCAGTACCGTCGCATCCCGGCGTCGGACAATTCACACCCTCGAATTTCATCGCCGTCGCTGCTGCCACTGCCGCTTTGTGCTGTTCGACCGTTCCTCCGGACTCCAGGACTCGCATCTTGTTCCGATTCGCTATCGGACAACCGGATGCGCTGCAACGTGAACGAGAACTTTCAATCATGTCCTTGAATCCATCGTAACAATCGTATAATGACTTTTGTAGAAGAGGGACAAGCGATTTTAACCCTTTCACTCACGATGGGATGCTCAGCGTCCCATCTCAAAAATGATTTTCATGTTCTAGCCTTATCGCAGTTTACTTACAACTTTCGAACGATCTTTCGTTACTTTTTATAACCCAAAAAAACCCCGAGTAACAAGTTTCGGGCGGAATCATTGAACTTTAATTATTTTTTTCGATTTTACATCCGCCATGTTGGATCCTCCATCTTGGATTTAGAAACTATTAAATTCAGCGGCCTCAAAAACCCCCGAGTAACAAAATTCAGGCCAATATACTGAGTTGCAAAATGTGAGGGTGAAAGGGTTAAAGAACAGTCAGTAAATCAGGTTTGCTTCATGCTCATACACATAATGACGAGTAATCAAGCTACGCTTAGATTCCGGTGTTGAAAATAGACAGATTTTTAACCGTCTGTACTTTATTTTATCGTTGTGTTATCTAGGATCCGTATAGTCGAAGGGATGATGTACGAAGTTAAATAGCGGAGGACAGGATATGGGCTGGATGGAATGATCCAGTAAGGTAAGGTAAGTTTACCAGTTATAGACCCTGTCTCAATTATTGACCTTTTTTGGTTGTATATATGTTTGATCATTAGTTCTAAAATTACGAAAAAATTAATTTACAGTGTCTAATTCTCTGGCAGTTGGTTTTAGTATTGAAAAATTCAAAATTTGTGCCGTAAATTTATAATTTTGAAAAATAAAAGGATCAATAATTGGGTCCAAACGTGTCAATAACCGGTACGCTTACCTTATAAGTGAGCCTTACCTGCGGTGGGACAAGAATTTGCCAGTGGCATGGCCAGACCCGTCGCAACCGGGTATGGGACATCTGTAGTCCAAAACAGAGTACCACATCCATATCCGTCGACAGATAGAGCGAGCGTGAAATTAGCGGAAACCGCGAGATATTAGTCAGCGTCTTGCTTTTTGGGGGGGGGGTTAGTGTAGGGCGCTGTTGTATCCATTGCCAGCTATTTTACCCTTATACGTTTTAGGAAGGGGAGGGAGATGCGCGACTTGAGCGCGCAATACAACTCTGCGCAAATCCAACCCACAATAGATATGCGGACGACGAGACGGCTTAAGGTCACGTTTAGCGAGGTACTTAGCCCTAAGGGTTTAAGGATCCTGTGCGATTCGCTGGTCCTCGAATAACAGTTGCTTTAAGAGATTAGCGAATTGCGCAGAGATTCGTTCCACGCTTTTCATCCGTGTATTTAACGTAAAAATAGTGAAACCCCCTTTTTATTTATTCATTCAATACTGACCTCAGTGGTTCGGAATCTTGACCGTCGCGCGGTTTACTCTTTGGTTTGTTGGCTCTTGGACAACCGGAAAGACTTCTGTGAGAAGAATAATTTCCGGTCACGTGACCCGATCCGTCGCAGCCAGGTGTAGGACACTTCAGTTCTTGGGAATGCGCCTGAATTTGCGAACGATCGGCACGCGGACATCCGGAGAGACTGGAATAACGGAATTTTATTAAGATCATTGTCGAATGACGTTGGAGGCACCTCACAAGTGACTGAAAATTTTTTCATTTTCTTTTTTAAATACATCTCACGTGTACACGTTTTTCGCGACGTTGCCAAATTACTCATGCTTATCACAATTACGTGAAGCGAGTTTCTCTTTGTTTGTTTGACGTTGTTACTAAAGTTGTTGATGTATATGTATCATGGCAAAATTATCACAAAACTATTTCTATCACGTGGTGTAGGAGTTTAGGTCAGTATCATTATCTTATCCAGTTGTAGATATATTTCTCTTGTTCATCTTTTTTCGAGATGGCAACATCGTGTTTAGTATTGATCACTCGTGAGGTGAAATGCTGACGTGGTTTAAGTTGACGATAGTTTCAAATTATTTATTCGTTTTGATGATATTATTCTACGTGTCTCGGCTAGAAATCGTATGCAATATTAATAATCTAAACAACACTGAAGGGAGCGGGGGGAAAACAATCGCACCAGACCCCAATGAAAGTCGCCAATAGCCAATTGTTCAGTTTAGGAGAGATAGACAGAGAAAGCGGGGGATTTTCCTCTTTGTGCAGCGGCTGATTTATACTCAACATTGTTATTGCACATCTCTGAGTTATTCGTGCTGTTCCGACATGGTCACTCGAATGTTCGCTACAACGCTGCCCACCCAGGTTGACAAGTGCAGGGATAGGAAGTTAGATGATAAGTATAACAATAATTCATAATCGTTATCATTACCATCACCATCGTCATCATCAAGTGGAATTTGGTTTTTAGATTTATTCAGTTTTTGTCATCCCTTTCCGTAGGGGTCGGGTCTACAATGGGAGAAGGTAGAAGCTTAGCTCCATCCAACATGAGTCTATATATCTACACACCGGAGGTATAAATGCTCAGGAGACATACAGAGTTGTGTGATATGAATAATTATTATTATTCTTAGTGTGCTGCTCGGTATGAATTTCAGTCGGTCGTTTGACTAGCCAGGATGTGTTAAGGGTCCTTTGAAAATTAAAATCTGTTGAAAAACATTTAACAAGCTACTAAAACTGGCGTTACGTTATATTTTAACTTCGAGGAGTTGCAATTAACGGTAAACAGGGAGATTCACGATGTAAATGATCGGCAAGGAAGCAATTGAAAAAGTCGAATCCCGTATTGTCATATTACAGGTTGCATCGATCACTTGTTGTTGGATCACTTGTGTCCACGGTGTCGTTTCGTCTCGGGTATGAATAGTTGTGGTAATGTGTTTGAAGAGTTGAGGCATAAGATGGACGACTAGGAATATAGGAGATTGAAACGCCGGAATGTCCTGGATGCAAAATGGCCAAATGCAATATGCCAAATCCCTTGCCTTCTGTGGGTAGCGTAGTTCCCCGAGACGTGACCCATGCCATCACAGGACGACGTTGGACACTGTATGAGCTCCTTGCCGTCGCGGCCGCGAGGAAGTAGCGGCCGAACAGAATTCACCGATTGCCTTCTCGTATTGATCAGACTGCATCGAACATTAACAAGTAAACAATCTCAGAACGCATTCAATCGTTAGATTGACGAGGCGGAGCCTTATACTATTCGCGATCAATACCTTCAATCATGATGAGATATTTAAGCGACTATGTACTATTTGCATGTATCTGATACAGCGCGTTTGAGTCTTCTGTCCAATGTTTATTTGTTCATTCAATTGATACGGAAAGCTACGGAAAAGGGCGGCTCTTCTCACTCTGGGATCTGGAGCGTCTTGAGGACAAGTCAATGGACCGCCTGCATCGCATGGCAATCGGAATGTCTTTTTGTTCGTATAACTCTACGAGGATGGGGTGGTTGGGGGTTGATGGCGCGATGGGGAGTTGGGTGGAGATTTCCAGGTAGACAGAGGCCACGCTCTGCTTTGCTCGAGGAGTGCTACTAGCAGTCTGCCTTCTCGTAGGCGTACCAGGAGAACCCTTGAAGGGTCCTCGAGTGGCCGGGATATTGCCGGGAACCGCTGCAGACTTGAGTGCAATCACGATGCCCGCGGCCCCTGTGCGTCTATCGTCCGTTGTATAACTCGTCTACAGTCCGCCCTCTTAACCCGGCGGCGGGTGGCCAGCTCCTTGCCTAACTCTCGTACCTAGCCCTCCGGGTCACGAGGAGAATTTTTATCCTCGATCCTGGGCATCATCTCCGGTGTAGAAAATTAAGGAAACGCGAAAACATAAGAGCCGCGGTGTGCAATAATTCATGGAAAGTGCATATACCAGCTGTACGACCTAGGAAATGTGTCTAACTTTTTCGAGTACTGTTTGCACGACCTGGTATACATATAGAGAGGAGAGGAGAGCGAGATTAATTTGAAGACTCAAAAATCCGATGGTCACTTCACGGTGCGGCAGCTAAAGTGGAGACGGTTGTTACCGCTACCAGTTTTCGCAACCCCTCTCAGGGTTGGATCTGCAACTGTGTCAGGGCATACAGGTACCCCCGGATCGTGATAAGTTGGAGAGTCATCTCGAGGGGGATAACTATGATATAACGTAGGTGGAGGTTTCACCAGCGAACGAGAACGATAAATTATGAAAATAGTCGAGAGAGAACCTCGGTGCAGCATTCGCTGGCCCGTTGTCTTGGTTGCGGTGGTGAATCCCGCCCCTCGGACCACCGCCGCTATGCTCCTGCAGGACCCCGTTGCTCGGACAATAAATTGATTGTCTAGAATCCGTAGCATACGGCGGGCTGCTCTCTCCGCTCGGAGCGAGTCGATAGCGATACTTCAGGATTATTAATGGCCCCGGCCAATATAACCACCATAACCATATCCAGAGCTAATATACCAGGATTCGCGTCGAGTCGCTGCTCTCTGGCCTAGCATAGCCTTGTGGCCCAATCTAATCTGATCCGTTTTGACCTGACCCAACGGTGTCCAACTCAATCGCGTTACACCTGAAGAGGACGTTTATTGTGAGCCCAGGTATTTACCGACGGAAAGTTAGGGAAACACCGATTAGGCAGATCCTCCTCTCGTATCCCGATGAGCGGACGAGTCCTCTCATTGTCAGCGTTGTTATCCTAATTTTCACATCTACCTACTTCAAATTGTCGCGATTGACGAAAAGTTGTCCTGTACTATAGCTTTCACAATTTTTCGACGGAGGGTAAAAATTGGCGAGGTTATAAGGGCAACGGTGGAGGGCGAGGAGTTACTCCCAGAGGATCCGGGTGTTCCGGGTTCTAACCCCGACGGATCTCGGGTCTTGGGTCTCGCGCTCCATAATCCAGTGCGGTGAGAACTGATTATGCCCCTTTCCCTCTCCGCCCTCCCTCAGAGTCCCGCGACCTTATATACCTTATACCAGCACCTACACCCTACCAGTGGAGCTTTACGTCAATTAGAATAAGGTTGGCATTTTCGCTACGAAGAGTAATTACTTTAATTAACAAAATGGAGGTGTAGGTGCCGTTGCTGCGTTACATTCCGAGCTTTCCTTGCTCAACGCCTAACTATCCTAGGTGCAGTCGGCACTCCTAATCTTATACGATCTGACGCCAATTCACGGTCGGAAGTCAAACAGCGGACAAGCGGAGTGCAATTGGAATAGTTTTGCTTTTAGTGGCTCAGTTAGGTTGGATCTCAAATCGCGATTTATATTGAAAGGCAAAATGTAATCAGGGTAAAAAGTTGATGATAAATTTACCTGTCGTCTTTTCCCGATGGTTTGTCCAGGGAACCAATCGTGTGCTGAGGTGGTGGCATGCTGTAGCAGGGCGCCGGGGTGTATCCCGCAGGAATTTGGTACCCGGACGTGACTGGGCCGCCGGGATAAGCTCCTCCGCAGTTGTAGCCCGCCGTCGGGTACGGGGTGTAGGTATTTCCTGGGTATTCGGCTTGGACGCCAGCCATCCCGTATCCAGGATGCGGGCTCATTGGTCCGTACCCTGGAATAGTCGCGAGATCCGGTAACATCGCTGTTACCAAAATTAGGAAGGGCACGCTGTACATGTGAACGGAAAAAGGTCACGTGGTTTTCGACTGTATGTACGTGTATATCCAGCGTCGAATGGACGCGATGCATGTGGTGGAGTACCGGGAATCCGAAAACTCGGTTGATTAGCCCGTGTAAAATGTGTTGCAGTTCTCTTATTATCGGTGCCGAGTTATTCGCGATTCGTGGTATTCTCGCATGGGGTAGGTAGGTAGGTACCTACTATGTATACCTCCGTTGAATGTTTCAATTTCAATAACTACTCCCCTGTGCCCGGACGGCAAACAATACCCACTGTCCACCATCGAACGGACTTTTACACTACGTTCGACATACGCACCCACTACGGACATATGCCTGTGTACAGAATATACGCATATCTGCATACTTTACTTCATACGCGGACGTGAAATATTGATAATTAACAATGGCCGTGTGCTTCGTAGCTCGACACGGACCTTCGCGTGTCGTTATTCCGTCGAGGGGAAGACCGAGGGATATGTGGGAGGACGTGGAATCGGTATAGAGATAACACATTCGAACCCGAAACCAGTAACGTTTTTGCTCCAGATAAGGCGGACGTGAGTCGTGAATTTCTTTTTTCTCTCCGTTTTGAAACAAAACCTCAGAACGGATGAAATATACCCTCAGAATTTTCAGGTGACATTAAGCGCATCTTCAGATCATGTGGATCCAGATTAGGATGAAGCAAATGCCAATTCCTACAAACGTGAATTGTTCCGGTAGCCTCTCCGAACTTTTTCGCATCATAATTTTCAATAAGATTTTTGTTTCACTTATCTAGTACGTAAACTTGCTTCTAACCAACAGTATTGCACTTTATATATCAGCTATTCTAGGTTTATTGGAATCGAATCAAGCTTCGTAATAAATATACACACAGGAGACTTTTCTCTGCAGTTTGGAAGTGAATTTTCACCAGGCAAAAGGTAATCACTACAGAAAGCGGTAGATTCTTACCTGTAGGATCACGGTAGGCGTCCATGTAATGGGATCCCCCGCTGTCCGGAGTGCTTTCGCGGCTGTATGCCGCAGCGTGAACACCGGGCGGTGGGAATCCGGGAACAGGCCTAATGCCGGGTCCTCCACTGAAGTTGACGGGTTCGTTGGCGGTTGAAAAGTCGACGGGTTCCGTTTGCTCCTCGATTGGTCTCGGCGGGGGAAATCCTGGTCCTACGGGAACCGGGACAGCCTCACCGTGGGCAGTCGAGTATTGCGGACTGGGTGCCCCGCTGATGCGAAAGGAATATGAAAGAAGATTTGATCAGGACTCGTTCCAATCCAATGTTTTTAGCTGTGTTCTTACAAGTGCTCTTCGCTAACCTGTGAAGTCTGTTGACGCTGAGATCCAGGGTCTGACCCTGGGGACTCGGGACCTGAGGACTCGCGGTTAGGTGTGGGCTGGCTGCCGCCTGTGGACTTCCGCCGACGGTTTGTCCGCCGCCGTACTGAGGACTGAGGCTGTTGGAACCGTAAGGTGGAGCCTGTAACGTAACGATCGTTGTTTAACGCACCACGAAACGAAATGCGACAGCGAACTATATATAGCCGTAGGGGTGTTCATCAAGGATATCGGTAACACGACCAAGGGGAGTCGATGTTACAGATATTACGTGTGTTTTACCGTTGGGAGTGGACTTTGCGACTGGACAGATAATATTGGAACGATCGCTCCTCGAACACCCGCATATGTACTACATAGTTTCGCGAGTCGTACGGACCTGGGGGCTCGTGGAAGTAACACTAGACGTAGACAGGTCCATTACCGATCCTCCCGGCGACGTTGGGGGTCCCCCTGACTTCTGCATCTGTTGCGCCTGAGCAGCGGTGATGCACTTGACTGAAAAGGAAAGAGCGAATACTGATCAAAGATTGGACGTTGAACTGGTCACTCCCAATTGAAATGGAAAGGAAAAAAATCGCAACTAGTCGAACCGTGGTGGTTCTAATGGTATTCGAATAGCAATTTACCGTCTTCAGATTTCATCATTCCAGCCGCCGACGCGGCAGCCATTGCCATCTGGTGCTGCTGCGCTGCCGCCGCGGCCTCCTGGTGGTACGCTCTTTCCTGTTCCTCGGGCGTCATCCCCGTCTGACCCAAGTAGTACATGTTCGCCCTGGAGTGGAGCTGCTGCTGCTGTTGCTGCTGAGGCTGAGGCTGGAGCGGGGCGCAGGGTTGACCCTCGTACCTCTCGTAGGCGGAGCCGGTGCCCGGGTCGTATGGTCGGTGGTTCGCTGCGCTGACAACGGCGCTGTCGTACGCTCGAGCGGCGGCAATCTCGTTGGAGTAGGTGACCACGGGCCTGGCAATGTTTCCGGCCACGGGGTGCATGTAGGCTCTGGCGTGTTCCGCGGACCTGTGGTGGTAGAGGTCTTCGGAGGAGGTGGTCATCATCGCGGCCGACTCGTAGGGCGAGCGTTGGGCCATTTGGTGAGACATCCTGGTGTCCTCGACCATCGGCATGGGGTAGGTGACGGTCGGCTGCATCGGGAGGACGTGGTGTTGCTGTCCGGATATTTGGCTCGGATGGTGGATCGTTGGGCCCATCGACCTGGAGGCCATGGCGTCCATCGACGACATCGAGGATGAGTTCGAGTCCTGGTTCAGATAAGAGTCGTACGTTTGTCTTACTGGCGGAGGCGGAAGCGGGGGTGAACTTCCACGGCAGGACGACGTTTCCTCGGATTTTGGTACCAGCAATTCAGGCTGCTGACTTCTTCCCGACGATCCACCCGCGCTGCAACAGTTGCTGCTACCGCCACCCGACTCCGACTTTGGTATAACCTTCACTTGTCGCGGTCCACTCTCCTCCGGTGTTTTAGGGGGTTTTATGTTTATTCCGGCAGCTTTCGTAGCTGCGTAGTAATCGTAAGACGGTGATGCCACTGGCTTATTATTACCCTCTTGGGACGACGTACCGTACTGCGAATACGGCTTGGTATCCATCGACCTCGGCAGTAGATTTGTACTTATGTATTCTGGTGGCATTCCCGTTACTGTAATCATCGTCGAACAATTATTTACTCTATTAACCGCTCTATTATGCGTTTACTCAGTGCTGATTCTACGACTATCGCATGCTCGATATAATGACCGAATCACCGGATCAAACATTACTGTATAGATGATGATCGGCACGGTCAGCTCGGAAATTCGATCAAATATGACGATTTAAGTAAATTTCGTCATTAAAACGGAATTGTGCGAATTTCCGACTACCTATAATGTACCGCAGTTTAAGCTCATGCACATCTACGGTTGAGGATGGAAATAAATCCCGTGCAAAATGTCAGGGCGATTGTCTGGGTATGCAGGCGATACGAAGGGATCGGGTACGTGGTGTCGAATGTCCTTGCGGAGGCTGTTCGAAGAATTAGAAACTTACCTTGAGCCTTGTGACGAGCCTCGCGTGCGGCCTGCTTATTCGCCGCGGCGATGGGGCAACCTGAGAGACTTCGATGTGTGTTCCGATTCGAGCTGACATGGCCACGACCGTTGCAACCGGGAGTTGGACATTTCAAAATAGTCTCATGCATCGCCAGAACTGCGAGAACCCAGGCGGGCAAAATTTTCAGACACTTTGTCACAGCAGAATCATCATTAATGATATTTAGGCATTGAGTATAACTAAACCTCTTTCTTTTTCTTTTATTTTGAATTCCCCCTCCTGTTTGTTCATTTCAAGTGTGGTCGAAAATTTGGTTGATGTCTTTTTTCAAGAGATATATGCCTGATTTAACACGCATTACAACTGGTTATATGCCTCTTTTAGATTCAGAGGTTTTGGACACGACACACGGAAAACGTACAAAACGCCACGGGTTAAACATAAAGAGTAATACCGAGCGGGTAGAGAGATAGATAGAAAGAGAGAGAGAGAAAGAGAGAGAGAGAGAGAGACGGAGAGATAGAAAAAGAGTGAGAGAGAGAGGGAGAGAGAAAGAGAGTTGTAGAAAGAGAGAGAGAGAGAGACAGAGAGATAGATGAACGTAAAGTTACAATCAAGTTATAGGAAATCATATAAAACAATAACTTGCAAAATTTTCTGTGTATTATATCGCTAAATATATAACTGGGATCCACGTATATTATCCATCATCTCGATATAGCTGAGCTCTCTCGTTAATTTTTGACAAAAGTTCGGGTGGGCTAGGATAAGAAAATTTATATGAAAAATATTCGTACAATAATAATGAAAATTATCTAGTCTCGGATCGGTATCGGAAAAGAAAAAATTTTAGCGAAGCGATACGGTGGTAAAGATAAAAATTTGTTTACGCAGAGGACCTACAGAAAAACTGCTGCTCTTTTTTGGGATGAAGAAAAAAGATGATGTAAAGTATTTTTTAATTACGTTGATATACGGCGTTTGTGCAAGTATTCTATGTATATATTGGAAATACGGACCGCAGTACAATATACTTGATGGTCAGTGTCTCGTTATACTCAATGTCACAGTGGTTGTAATGATTTCTTTTTTAGTATTATCAAATCGATTGTTTTTATTAATGATTCTGGCGTGTGCGCATGCCAAGTATTTTCGCCGCCTGTCGGGTATCTCGAGCTCTCTCGAACGAACGGGCAACAGAACCAATAAGTCAAGAGTGTGGTGATAATTCTACTATAATAATGAACTACAAACATAATTTGGTTTGAAAAAATTTATAACATAACTCAATATAACGCAATATAATAAATAAAGCTCTCTACCCCGCAAACGAAAAGCACAAAATGATAAACACATACAATATTTCATGTCAATTCTCGTATGTAATATGCGTGATATGCAGACTTAATTAACATGTATTTTACAACTACGCAAATCAGATAATTTTTTTCATTTATTTAATTTTTTATCATATATATATACATGTACGTACGTATTTCAGAATCGTCGGAGCAATGAAATTTTGGCGAGAAAGTGTAACTAGGTATAGAATATAGTGAGACAAAAGTCGGAGAGAAAAGGAAAAGGAAGAATTTGAATGTACAGATGAAAGGAAAAAAAAAAATGTATACGGAAGAGCGAAGAGAGTATTTTCTTTTTTCGCACGTTTAGTTATTTCTTTGCTCCGCGTTTGGTTTTTTTTTTTTTTTTCTGGTGTAATATTGTATATGCAAAAAATTCGTTGCAACTGCGTGATTTGCATGAACAGAATAGACGGTTGCACTACGCATTTAAGAATGAAAAATAACAATCTTTATAAACGTGTATATACTCACTCTCTGGCGTCAGTTTGTCCTTACGAGGACATCCCGAAAGGCTGGAACGAAACGAATGTTCGGATATAAAATATGCAGGTGATTTTATTTTATGAAAATATGAACGAAAATCGTACGTTTGACGGATCTAATCCTCAAAATATGAAAATCAATGATTTACTTTGGGTAATCGATTTCAAATTAAGCATTGTCATTGCGTAAATTGAATTTAGAAAAAAAAAAAAAAGAAAAAAGATCACGCGTTTTACGTGTCACGCAGCAAGGAACTTCATGAATGCCCGCTTGACGAGCAAATTAGCAACGCGGTCATAGTTACACGTGAGCTGGACCGAACACTTGATAACTAACTAATTATCATTGAGTGAGGGGTTGATGACCGATAATTGCTTACCTGCGGTGGTGTGAGTATAGACCGGTCACGTGACCCTGGCCCGTGCAGCCCGGCGTCGGGCACTTGTTGCCTTCTGTAACCCAGAAATCGACAAATCAAACCCTGCAGTGTTATCGTTGTTACTGCGGCTGTGCCGAATTCCGCATGGGATGGCATGTGTATACCTAGTCGCGATAGAACGATAATTGTAATTTCTCCCTCACTTTATAACTTTGCTCAAATGATGTTTCCCCTCGTAGAGTCAAAGATCATGGCGAATTATACGCGGGTAAGGTAAGATTGGTTTAAACACAATTATTGAGTCTTTTATTGTTCAAATAAGGAAAGGTTCAAAGAGAAGAAGGAAAGGCTTCGTAGGTGAAAAAAATGAGGACGGAATGTTGAATACATTTCGTAAAGATATTGTTTGTTTAATTTTATAAGAAACATTGTTTAGTTCATTGTAATAAAATTGTAGTTTTCTCATTACTGTTATGCTTTTTTTTTATGCAAAAATCTTGTATCTTGCAAGAATACCGTACGTGATGGAGGGAGATGGAAGTAATTTTTGGATTCAGCAAACTGAAAAACATAACATATGTCAAAAACATCCCATGCAGCTGAAAAAAACATTTTTTTTTTAAAGATCTGCGTATAATTGGGTCTAAACGTGTCAACAACTGGTACACTTATCTTAGGTGTGCGAAATCGGTACGAACCACGCGTTATGAACGCGCGTATTGTAGGTGTGAAATACGAAGATGTGGTGAGGTGATCAGGGTTCGCGGTGCGGAAAGCTGGGAGGCGACGAAGCTTCGTAGAACGGCATTCATTTTAGATGAAGGTCCGGGCTACGCGTTGGCAGACCCCCCCACCGGTGGCGCATGTATTTGAATGGAAATTAACTATTGAATAGTTGACAAGCGACGTGTCCGGCGTCCCGACGGCGCAACCGACGCCTCCGAAAGCTTCGGTCGGGGCTGTTGGGACGCTTCGCACACCTCGACCGTTAGCAAGAACGATTTCTCCTCGCTACCATTAAAGGTCTTGTTAACCCCACGGCGTTGCCGCCTTTTCACTTCCCCCCCACCCCTATTCCAACGTTGATAAAACGTAATCAGAAAATTTGGAAACGACGGGAAATATTACAAAGTCTGATCAGCGTGAGTCGGGGTGCAATTCGATCAGCGATACTGGTCTGACATTTACCATTTTGAGAAAAGTTGTGAATAGTTCTTTGTGAAGATTGTGAAATGCAGATTTTCCAAATTTTTTTAATTGAAAAAAACAAAAATCATCGGACCAGCGCAACAAAATATTACGTGAGAAAATATCGCGTACCCTAGGAGGAAAAATAATCATTCTACAAAATGTCTTGCAATTTGATTGTTTTACCGTTCGAGACGTTGGCCTCCGATTATTTGTCCGATTCGGTTTTCGATTATTTACTTAAAAAAATAATTCTTATTAACCGCGGTGCGAAGAGTCTTAGACAGAGGCTTTTACTGCCAGAGCTATTAGTTCAACGTCTCGCCATAAAGTATAAGCACCAACCCGAGGAAAGGCAAGAAAATAAGGCGCGATAAAAAATGTATACATCCACGAGAAACATTACGATCCATTGATCGGATCGGGTATTTTCATGCCATTAATTAGTCGATCAACCGTGCGAAAATCCCGCGGATCTCCCGGTAGGTAGGTAGCGATGGCGAGTGAATAGGCAATTTGTGCAATTTGCCCTCCATTCACGGACTCGACGTGTAATTGCATTTTTCCCGAAGGGACCCCGCGGCTCGTCGGCTTTGGTAGGTGTACGTATACCATAAGCCATCGTCGAGGTCCTCCGAAAGGGGGTAGGAGGATGGTGGTTGCGGGATCGTTCGCTACTGCCCTGCACACGAGATCTCTCGATCCGCTTGCGTGCCGTCCTCGATCCTCCTCCTCGCGCCTACGGCGTGTTGCGTATTTGTGAATAGCCTCCGGGATTTCGCGGTCCCCGTATCTAAGCCCCGAGATTACCGTCTCCGGAGTCGCCACCGCGGCGAAACAAAGGAAGTCGGTTTCCACCTCGCCCAACCATCGCGCCGTCGACCGGAGTGGTGAGTAGCATATGCATGATGGGCACAATCGAGTCCACCGATCGGTCTTTCCACGGTTTTCACTCGCTTCCGTTGACGGTAAAGGTCCAGGATCAACCGGTTTCGGATACTCCACCACACCTCGCCGAACAACCGCATAAGTAGGTTCGTCACGTATGGGTCGGGAGGGAGGTAGGGAGGGAAGGGGCGGTTTCCGATGGACCCGACGGACTTTTATAAACTTTGAGATCTACTAATCCCTCGGATACCCGCCGACCTGATCCCCTCGACGTCTTCGCCCGGCGGTAGGCGAGGCTAAGGCGAGGTTAAGGCAAGCTGGCTAAGGCTAAGGCAGCGCCCGGTTCACAGGAGCGAAACTTCATCAGGGCGTCATTTCGCGTCGCGGAGAGAGAGAGAGAGAGAGAGTGAGGGTGGGAGGGAGGGGGAGAGAGAACCGCTCGTCGATCCCTGCTTAGGTACATATCCAGCTCGTCCATATTCCCCCTCCGCCTCGCCTCGCCTCGTCTCGCCTCGTCTCTCCGTCTAGCTTCGCAAATTGGATTACGATACGTGACGTCATTAGCGGCATGGTTTATTTAGAGTGGGAGTTTGATGGGGGCCGTACCGAACGAAATGGATGGACCTGCGATACGTGAGTCTTATTATAAGATTTTTCTCGAGAAATTAGATGGAAAAAGAATAGTAAACTAAAAAAAAAAAAGACAAACAAACAACAACAACGGCAAAAAACAGAGAGAAAAATGATCGGCTCATATCGAAACCGACGAAATGTCTACACGCCGGGTGAAGTCAGTTTTTTTCTTGTAGAAAAATCTGTTCCGCCGACTCCCACGCGATCGGGGATCGTCTGATCAAGAGGCGTCGGATCTTCAACATTCGAGTTTGGAAAAGTCGAGCAACAAGGAAGGCGGGGAAGGGTAATGGTTCCGGTCAGTTAAATGAATTCCGGCACGCGGTTAGCCTGCACGCTGTTCTTTCAGGTGCCGGTCTCTGAATAGACTTGTAACGAGCTGCGGACGGGAATCCGTTTTTTCCGGACTACGAGAGCGACCGAGAGTAGGTACCAGCTACCGGGGCTATCGGGGGTGGAAAGAGAACCTCAAGAGAGAGGGAGAGAGAGACGGAGAGGGAGAGGGAGAGAGTGAGCCACATTACGCGCCGCGGAAAACCAAAGGGGGAAATGTAGGGAGCGGTGTGTAATTGTGTTATTTCGTTCCCGTTTCATGCGAGGGTCACCGTCACGAGGTGTACATAAACACTCCGCTTGTTTTATTTATACGGCCTGCTGAGCCGCGGGGCGCGTGCCGCACTTCTCCGACTTTTTCTCTTTATCTTTCTCTTTTTACCCTTATTTCTTCCTATCCTTTTCTATATCCATTCTTCTTCACTTTCGATAGGAAATCATTTTATTTCATCCAAATTTCTATTTAAACTTTTAGTCACGTTGTACCTTCGGGATACTGAGGTGAAAATTTGCTTGCATCAGTTGAGTCATTTGCGTTGGGTATATTTAAAATTTTTACAAATCATTGAAAAGTGTCTTGGAATTTACTTACATCATTTTGAGGGATTCATTTAGGTTCGGGGAAGAATCGGATGGGTGTGGAGATTTTTTTTTTTCTAGCATTTTTTTTTTCTAGCAAAGTTATTCGACAGTTTTCAAGATAGATTAAAAATGTTGTTGTTTTTGTTAATACGGATAATCACGGAAATCGATTTCACCCAGATTTTTTTCCTCCAATAAATATCCCATCTCTGAATAAAATTAAAGCAAAAAAAAAGAAAAAAAGATCTCTCATTCAATAATTTCATAGTGTATAAACTAGACGATTACGTTAACTTTGTACCGATGGAAGGTAATTAAGTACGTAGGCAATACGTTATGAGGGTTTAAAGGGATCCGAAAAGTAAGTCCGTTGATTAGCATGACCGGGTCACCGGCATAAAAATGGCCTAGGTGGATTTATAAAACGCGTTACGTGTATCAAGGAAGCTCGAAGGTATAGGTCGGTATAATGGCGCTACGGGGGTGGGACGGGGTGTAGGTACTTTGAGCTGTGCGTGGCGTTGATCGTCGGTCGCTCTACGGTTACTTTCACGGTTACAGTGCGCACACGTTATTTGATTTTCTGTGAAAATCGCGTGTGCACGCGCTTCGTCGAAGAGCGTGTTGACACGCTATAAAACCGCTATCAATAAATCCGGCGACGTGACCCGCCGCAAAAGACCCCCTGGCACCGCGAACGAGCGAACGAGCGAACGAACGAACGAACGAATGAGTGAGCGATTCAACCGAGCTCTTTGTAATATTAGTAGTAGTATACATAGGTATGCAATGTACGTACGTATCTGCAATAAAAAAATAAACTTGTACCGCTACGGGTAATTCAAACGTCATTTTTTTAGGTTAATTATTATGCATTCGGGTAACTTTTGCGAAGCAACAACGGTAACGTTGCAGAGGGTTGGGGGAGGTCGTATAAGGTTTAAGTACCCGCGCAGTAAATTAGTGACGTTAGATCGTTGGCAGTAAATGTGCGTAAACGTCGGAGGATTTTTCGTTTGGTCAGAATTTCACTACGACCATTGGTAACGAATTGCGAATTTATTACACCGGCTGGCACGATAGCGTGACTGTATTAGAAGAGAGAGAGAGAGAGAGAGATAGAGTGTGAAAGAAAGAGAATGAAGGTAAAAAATATGAGGGGTTGTTAGATATCAAGTTGTAATATTTGTAACTGAGGGTGATTTTAGAGACGTAAAATTCATCGTGTAATACCGAGTAATAACAGAGACAGGTTGGTGGTAATAAGGCAGCTTTCGGCCCACCACAGACTACAGGGGTGACGGTAGAGATTCTAGTCACGTTCTGAACCGTTGACAGCTGTGGTTTATACGTGTAACGCGCATCAACCCAAAATTTCTCCCGACAACCAGCTCATCCGTTCCGTCATCCCGTTAAGACCGCGAAATTTACTCGAATTCTACTTGTCATACCGAACCCCTCAATATCGTATATAAAAAACTAGGGAGAAAGCGTCGGCGGTTTCTTCGATTATGAAATTTCACTATTGTAATCTTGAGATATGGAAAAATTTTTTCAGCTCTCGCCACAGGATGGGTACTGTTGAAAAGAATATAATCCAGCCGCGTGATGAGTATAACAAGTTTCGCAAAGGCATTCGATACTAGGATGTGGGATGAGCGGGAAAAATGACGAGCGAACGGTGCAGCGGCTCATGGTGGATAAAATAATTCTGGTTCGAGACCTTGATTTCACCATTTGAGTCATCGCCCCTCGGTTCGTAATTATTGATTTTCCCGCGCTGCCCTAACTCCCCTAACTTTATAGAGAGACTGAGACAGACAGACCATAGAGAGAAAGAGGGAGAGCCGAAAATGCCTTTTGTACTTTCACAAGCCGTAACGCACGATTTGCAACCCCACCGTTTTCAACTCGCGGTCGCTGGTGAACTTTCTACTAACTAACTCAGAGTTCTCGAAATAACAGTTTGTTCGATCGTCACACTTCGCTCTCACCACTCTCGGATCATGTAACCTTGAAAAACATGCGTAAAACTCACCTCTGTTCAGGCTCGAGGGTGACATCGACATACCAGGCCTGATGCCGTCGAAGGTCGCGGGTCGTTCGGCCAACTTCATCACAGAGTTGTCCGGCTGTCCACTTCCGGTGGTGGTCGAGACGTCGCCAACGGCAGGACTTGCGCTGCTACTGCTGCTGCTGACAGCGGCGACACTGACGACACCTTCTCTCGCGATGTCCTGAATCGCACTCGCAGCCCTCGAGCCAACGCCTGCCGGCTGAAGAATGGTGTATTGTTTTGAATTCGGGTCTGGGCTGGGTGCCGCAGTTATTCCGGGAGGTTTGGCGGTCGTGGGAGGCATCTGGGGTTCTCGGGGTGGCTGGACGTCGTCCTTGGGTGACTTTAACTGCAGAAGAGATACCGTCGAGCCGTGCTTCTCCTCGCCGGGTGTCGACATCCCGGCCAGCGGCTGCGGGACCGGCATCACTGGTACCGGTCCGGCCGGTGGATAGCCGACGAAGGTCGCGGCCGCTGGGTACGGACCGATGGGTGGAATGGAGGTCACGGGGGCCACGGTGCTCGACGATCCGCCGCGGCTGACGGCCGCCACCTTCGAGTGCTCCGTGTTCGGGGGCCGGAAGGCGGAGGCGGTGGAGAACGGGGACGTCGTCGACGCGGCACCGCCGCTCGAGGAGATCTTAGCCTCGTTGTAAGAACGCTGGTGGAAGCCACTCGAGTAGAGCTGTTGCCTGGCCGTGTTTTGCTGCGGCGATGCGTTGCTCTTCGGAGGTCGTTCCTTGTCCTTACCGTCGGTCTTATCCCGCTCACCGTCCTCCTTATCCGCGGCCGGATCCGACATGTCGATCTCCAACTCGTTCGAGGAGTCGTCCACGAGCTCGTTGAAATCCGGAGGATCGTAACGCGAGTACTTTTCCGCCGGTTGATGACCACTGCTGTTTCTGTCCTTGCCAATTGGACGTCCACCACCACCGGAACCACTCCCACCCCCGGATGACCTCTTCACCTCGTTGTGAACCTGACCAACGCCGGGACCAACCTGAGACTGAACAGTGCCATATTCGTTTTCGATTTTCAACATCGTCTCAAGATCTTTTCTACTTTTATTCTGGTGCAGTACCTGCTGCTGTTGTTGTTGTTGTTGTTGATGGTGCTGATGCTTGCTTCCCGTCTGCAGTGAGCGTCTCTCCTGCTGACCTCGCAACGTGATCACATCCTTCAAGGAGCAGCCGGCCTCGTTGCTTGCGTTTGAACACGTCGATAGTGACGACGGTGACATTTTTGGGTTCTCTTTCTTCTCTTCGAACAGATTTTCAAAGCTCGATTCGTACTTGTCTTCGTCGGAGTTGCCGCGCTGGTAAAACGAACCGCGTGGACCAGGCCAGCTTCCCGACAAACTCTTCAGGGCCGCTTCTGTTTCCCGAATCAGCGTCTCGTCGTCCTCGGGTTCTTCTGAATTTTTTATCGTCTTCCTCGCCGGGCTTCCCGAGTTGCTCGTCGTGAAAACTCGCTTCTTTTGCGGAAGCGGAATCACCTTCGAGGCATCCATCTCTATCTGCTTCCGAACCTCTTCGTCTCGTAGGCTTTTTCTACGACGTTTAGCCGCCGTGTCGGCGGCCTCCATCAGGTCCTGGGAGACGCTCTGCTGAGCGATCACCTTCTTGTTGTTTAGAGGCTGCTGCTTTGGCTTTGGAGTTGCGGTCTCGGCTTCCAGCTTCCGTTTCTTAAGGTGCGCCATTGCATTCTGTCCACCCGGCACACTGGTCAGTTCCACCCTGGAACACAAACATTCCAGAGTAAACTATGCATGTCGCGTACTAACATCGGTGTTTTCCGCTTTTCCCTGTTTGTTTTCATTCAATCGTTTATTTATTCGAACAAATTTTTAACCACCGCGGACATGACGTAGATTATACGCTGGCGGTTGACCAACAACTCGTCAAGGTAGAAATTGAATTTCTTTCTTCTTTTTATTTTTTTTTTTATGTATATTACAGTCACGTCAAAACAGGAGGATAAAAAAAGCACACAAATGATGATTTTCCAAATTGTCAGTTATTTTCGTTGAAAAAACAAGCGTTCCACGACACACTGGCACAAGCTACGGTCTGATCGTATCGAGTGGCGAATGAATAAACAAGAAGAGATAATAGATAAATAAATAAAAATTGGACAAAATGTTTTGTTTTTCAAACATTGAACAGCAGTAATAATTTTGACTTACTGTAAGCGAGTGTATATTCTCTCGTAAATTGAAATCGTTGTTTGAATTCGTTATTACAATAATATCATCGCATTGTGAAAAGAGAGACGGAGCGATAAAGAGCGGTGCTGGATAAGTTACAGTCAGTTTTCGGAAAAGTTTTCGGACTACAGGGTTATTAGCGAGTTAACTTTTCACGGTACCCGCACAACTTGATGTGAAACTTTGTTGCTTGTTCTTGGACTTGTTTCTTTCTTTTTCTTCTTCTTCTTCTTCTTCTTCTTCTCTTCTTGTTCAAGTTTATATCGTGCTATGAAAAGTTTTGCGATGCAGTTGTCGATGCCGGCGCACGAGTATCAACGAGAATGAGTTTAGGTTTTGCGTATAACTCTACGATCGTACGCGTACGTGTCGCGACCTCGCCGAGGGGTTGTTGAGGATCCCTTCTCGACGGGGAGCTCGCGAGCTACTGTGCTATGTCGAGGGAAAATGAGTCGGGGTGGTTTTGGGGTGGTCGTCGGGGGTGCTCGACGGCTCTCGGGGTACATCGGCGTCTCCGGCTGGTGGGGATCGGCGAAAACGCGCGCACCGAGACTCTGCTTCGCCTTCTGGAAAGTGGGGGCGGGTCTGCGCACTGTCCACCCCCCAGCGGCGTTACGCGGAGCGCAACTCGCGCTCCAACCCAACCCCTTGGCCGAGCTAAAGAAGCGACGAAGGAGAAGACTGGTCTGGGGGGAAGGAATCGTGGGTGGGGGATGACGGGATGCACACTGGCCACCCTTGATAGTGTGCAGGAAAGTTAGCGGGACGCATGCAGTAGCTTCTTCGCCTGCCAATTTGCCGCTCATTTGCGTGATCAGCACTGTTCTTCGTGCGGTATTGTGCGATCAGCTGCACACACGCACGTTTCTGGGGAACGTAACGCGAAAATTTTACCAAATTTTTATCGTCGCCTTCTATCCGGGGGATGAATGACGTTCTATGTTGTTTCACCCGGGGTGTGAGGGGTTCTAACGCTGCAGGAATTGTTTGTGGTTAAATGAAGTAATCACGGGGGCAGCCGCCACGCAATCTAACGATTGGGTTGAATCGGCGTGTAATTTATGGAGGAATTCTTCTATCGACGCCCGAATCACGCGGTGCCGTTGAAGGCGATCGCTCTTGTGTCAAATTAATGACCCGCTACCCTACAATAACTTCCAGCGTCGTCCCCTGCCGACCCCCCGCTGACGTTGGTGTAGCCATCGTACGCAGAATATGGTTCTCGAGAGGTTTTTTTTCCCTTTCTTTTTACTTTCTCCTTATTTTTTTTTTTTTATTCTACCTACCCTTAACCACCCGTCATAGGACCACCGCGTCATTAATTAAAACCTCGTTCGAGCCGCGTTGACGTTCTTCTTAACGTTACCGCGCGGTAAGCTTAAGTATCGGGGAAGGAATTTGCCAAGGTGAAAAAAAGAAACCCGTGATCACAGTTTGAAATTTTATTAAAAAATTTCTTCGCCAATTCACGTTATGCTGATGTATCGTTGCTAGGCGTGACTTGATTGATCGACGGAATTATCCTCCAGAGAATGTATATAAGACGAATGCTTGAATGACCGTGAGGATACCGTGTGAATCGATTGATTCGATGCAGCCTTGATGGAGATTTTAAAACCGCTGATCGTTCGTCCGTGGAACTGAGGAACTTTGGCTGTTGGTTCACTTCTGGCACTCGCTCGAAAGTTTGAGTAGGCGAGGGTGTTCGGGGTCGGGGTCGGGGTCGGGGATGCGGGGTGCAAGCATCGGCCCGCAAAGAAAAGTGATAATGTCTTAAGCCCGCGCCGTGATTTAACTCGTGATTTTGCCGCCCCACGCTTGGCCCTTTGGTTCAAGACTCGAAACTCCAGGGTCCGTGGTCTGAGAAGGTTTAAGGTTTAAGGTTTAAGGTTTAAGGTTTAAGGTCTGAGGAGCGTCTTCCCCCGATCCCTCCAAGCAACACTAAGCCCTCTTATTCGTCGAGTCGAACCTTGGTTTATCTAATTGAACTTGTCAGCTCCTATCTCCGCCAGCAGTACTCCCTGCCTGCCTCGTAGGACACGTGCAGGCAGCATCATGTGTATGGGTACCCATACACGTTCGAAAGGCAACTTTTCCGTTCTTCACATTTTTTTTTCTTCATTTCTTCTATTACTTGTTCGTGTCTAGTTTTTGCCGAGCCTGTAGTGGGATTGGAAATTAATCTGTAATCTGACCAATCGAAGGGCGAAATTACAACTCATGCCGTATATAGACGTTGCTTTGTTTGGATACCGATTACCGCTGCTGATATTGCAGAGTGCATTTAAATTTCAGACCATCAATTAATTAGCAAGTGTTAGTTTCGGTTCGGTGGCTCGGGGTTGGACTCTAGCTGTTATAGTCGCGGGAGTAGATAACGCCTCTGGCACCGGGATTAGGGTATTAGGCGATGTCACGTCACCGAAGGTCCTCTCCTCTTCGAGACTGTGTTCCATAAGATAGCTACGAAGGACTCGGGCCTCAATCCCGACAAGTTCAATTAGATAAACCACCACGAGATCACAGCTCTTAGGCGGTTAGTCGCGCCGTTGAAGCCTCGCCAAAGAGTTTCGGTCTTACAGAATTGACCATCGATATATTTATTGATTCCCGAAAGGATGTAATTTACAAAATTCAAGAGCAAGACTTTGTTTTCGTGCAAGTTAACAACAATTTGGAAGCCGTAATGTCGAGTTGCATATTTGGAACGTTTGATTTCACATCGCATTCGTCAGCTCAGCCCACTTTCAAACAATCAGCGAAGTTGGCAGGTTCACGGACCGGAAGTACCGCTGATATTGACAAAAATTGATATTACCTTTCGCCCGCAGCACTCAGGTGCACTCAACACTTAATAATAGGTACACAACTATAATATCCTGCAGGATATTCTATATGAACAAATGTTGAAACGTTTCAAGCCCTTGAGTGGCATTTGTATTAATGGAATTGTGAGCGGTGTTGAAGAGAGGGGGGGCCATAAATGGTAATTGACGGACAATATATTCGTTAATAATTTAGCCGATATTGGCTAGCGAGTGCTTTGAAAGAGAATTCGGGCTCATTAACCATCACTGGTCATTTACCCTTTTTTCCGGTTGATACCGGCCACACTTTAACTCCAATTTTCATTAATTTTAATCAGCACTCAGAGCAGATCAAGCTACAAGCTAACAAATGCGTTTTGGCTGGATATAACGTGAACGATACGTTGAGGTTTTTGATCGGACTGCCGAAGCAGGAGGAAACTTATCGAGAATCAGCGTCGTTGAAGAATTCACGTACGGAATACGGTGCCTTTTTGCGATGTTTCTGGAGGCAGGGGACGGAAGAAAGAGGGAAAGACAGGGGTTGAAAAGCGGTCGTATGTCTTTTTCTCGCCAGCACCGGGCGCCAACGTTACCAGCAGGAGAGGGATAATTTACGAGACTCTCACACGTGGATAATGGGGACTTAGCTAATGCACCGGAGGTCGACACCACGCGTCCCGGCACACGCGAGAGAGACAATATGCGCCCACATGCTACGTCTGAAATACATGTATATTTTTTTTTCTTGCCTATAGTGTAGTGATATAGCTGCGATTAAAGTCAGTGCATACTGTCTGCACTCCGGTGCGTCGAGTTTCGTCTAATAAATTAGGAAAATTGGCGATTCAGTGGGCGTTTCTAGAGCGTCTAGAAAGGTGCTTAAATAATACGTGATCTCGAGAGGAGAGAACCTTATTTCGGCGAACATGGTCCGGCAATAAGCAGGCCACTTAAGGTCGCCCCCTGAGCGTTAAATATTTAATAGGAATTCGATTGGTCTAAGACGTGGACCAATAAGCGAGGGTCCGGTAACTCGAGCGTCGAGAGGCCGGGGAACGTGCGGAATTCCCTGGAGCCGTTGGACAGAGTGATGGCCAGCCGGGCATGGCCTTTTCGCGGAAGTGGAAGAAGAAGAAGAAGAAGAAGATGAAGAAGAAGAGCCGGCAGCTGTCTCGCCAGCGACACTCTTCTAACCCTCGGCACGGGGCGATTCCGCTTTAAAAACCCCTCGGTCCCTTCGGAAATAATGCCAATCCAAGGGTCGTTAGCTCGTATGACGTTGAGTGATATCCAAGAAGTTTGAGCACCGAAAGCCTCGCGGACCGTGGGTCAAGTGGGTCCTTTCGGATCACCTGCAGATCGCGTCAAGGGAGGTCAAAAATAAGAGGAAATAAGAGCCTGCAGGTCTTTGCTTGGTAAAAAGGTTTTTAATCCCTTATATGTACAGAGATTTTATTCACTAAACCTTCCACCACGTCGAAGTGTCGTAAAGGTCACCAACATCTCAGTCGTCCCGACTCATCTCGCCGCTACTACCTCTAGAGGGGCGAGACGGTGACGCGATCCATCACGATCGTCCCATGTCGTTAATAACTGGCCCATTAATTATACGGAAGGACCCCGTCCCGTCTCAGCCTCGTTTCTCATCGATTTCTACGCAACCATCCGAGTTAATGACGACCCGAAACACGTTCCGCACTCTGCAGACGTAGCTCAAACTACTCGTTCTCCAAACGCTGGACTCGTTCCATTCTACTCTTTGGTCGCTTCTTTCAAGATATTATGAAAAATAATACTACATGCAGTGCTCGATGATTATTCAAAATACCACTCCAATCGTACAAGTTTCTTTTTCTTTCATCACGTATATCAATTCGATCAACCTGTGATGTACGTATACTACCAGTAAACAAATGGCGTTGCTAGTTTCTCCGGAATGATCAGGTTTTTCTTGTGGAAATAGTTAAAACCATTTCCTAATATTCTTCGAGCCTCCAGTGTTTTACCTGGATGGTAAAACCTTGGTGATGGGTTTGACATGCTTTATACTCATCACTTCACTGATCATTGACTATGGTCAACTGACCCATATTTAGTTCACGAAGAACCGAGTGAATTCGAAATTGCAACGTGACACGCCCTTGACGTGAATTTGTAGCATTCTCGATGATCGCACGAAGACGGGGGTTAGTTAGGGAATCGTCGAGATTTCGAGAAGGGTGGAAACGTTGACAATTATTAGCAGTGCTGAACGGCCGCGTACAACGCTATAGCTCTCTTGAGCTGACATGGAATACCTATAACATGTGCGGGCACTTGTCACTATATTATTGATCGGCCGGTCGGGCAAGCAGTCTGAGCAGTCGGGGACTTGCCCCCTACTCCTCCTCCTCCTCCTCCTCCTCCTCCTCCTCCTCCTCCTCCTCCTCCTCCTCCTCCTCATCCTCCTCCTTCGTCTCCCCATAGCCTCTGCCCCTTTCTCCCCGTATGGTGCCCCGGCCACCCCACCTTGGTCTACGTGCGTCTTCATCGTCCCACTCGCCCCATCCCCGGTTTTCCTCCACCTCCGCTTCTACCCCCTCCTCCTCCTCCTCCTCCTCCTCCTCCACCTCGGCTAGCAGAAAACCCCTCAGGGTGCACGATGCAGACCACGGCACACAGCCGCCCCCCTTCAGCCCGTCACCCTGGGCCACCCTTTCGCTCCGTCCTGCACGATTCTACGTATGTACTATGAGTATAGGGTGGAACGGGTTTCGCCCAGTCTTTCCAGAGCGCCAGCTTTCTCTCTGTTATACTCGAATCCAGGCTGTACTTACGGCGAGAGGCAGTCCTTTTGATAACATGACTTCTTTTCCAGGGGCACAGAAAGGGGGGAGGAGATAGGACGGTGACCTTGGACAGTGGAACGGTTTTCAAAGTGCGTTGGTCGGATTTCGAAATGGATTGTTTTATTTCCGGAATTAGAAACGCGAGAGAGAGAGAGAGAGAGAGAGAGAGAGAGAGAAAAGACACAGCGTTTCGTGCTGATCTGAACTTGCTCTCGTTCGAAGTATGGGTATGTGCTTTCATTCCGCACGTTACCGAGTTGCTTTTCGTATACCTAAACTATAAATCAGTTTAAATTTGTTAGCACACGGTACACAGATGGTTTTGTTATATGAAAATATATACGCTTCTTCTCCCCCCCTCCCCCCTCCTGCTTTCGGGATGGGGGCGTAAGTATCCCCCCCGGTAAAACACATCCCGCGCGCTCGCCTTAACGCCGAGTGAAGAGAGACAAAGAGAGGGGAAGAGGGAGAGACGATTCTGGCACTCACCCCTCACCCCTAACCACCCTCACCCCTGCAGCCCAAAGCCTTCGGGCGTCATGCTGTTCTGCGCTCTCTTTAATTACGCGCGACCAAGGACGCATGACGTATTGCCGCAAAAGGACGAGGATACTTAATGCTTTCGGTGAATTTCGAAGCGATAGCTTCTTGATGTTGTAACGCGATATCGTTTCAAAGAAACAGCGAGTCATTATTATACGTATCGCAACGATAGTCGCGGATACTTCGGCTGATCTCGATCTCAAAGCCTTGTCTTCCTTCAACCGACGAGACTTTATCTATCATCCAGGCTGGCTCTCGGGCTCGCGTGGAAAACAATCCACAGACTGATTTAGTTACTCCCTCGTCAGGACCTCGAGGGGCGCGTAGAACGCGAAGGATTCGCGAATGGATACGAGAAGGTGAAGGAGGGGTGTTGAGGGGGGGGGGGGGGGGGGGTGGGCGGCGAGAAGACCAAGGCGACAAAGTTCTTACCCCGGAACGACATACTAAATTCTGAAATGAACCCCGGATAAAGTGTTCTTTGCTTTTGCCCAGCAATAATATCACCCTGGGTTGGGTAATATAAGGTACAGGCAGCTAGTTAGTTTACTCAAAATTACTTTTTAGGCAACAACGAAACATTATTTCTCATGCCTGGCTTTTGGATTATAGAACGTAATTTCGCGTAAAGCGTGCAGGGATTTTTGGTTTAAAAATCTCTGGCCTTTGCTACAATAGAACCGATTTCCCGATGTCGGTATACCTTTGACTGATCTATTGATATTTTTTTTTCTCTCTTACCTTTCATTCATTGTACCAGTCTTTGTTTTCACTGTGTTGACAGTGATTTGGGGTTATAAAACTGCTTCGACGAGCAACGAGCCTGCCTCGAAGAAGAGAAAGAAAGGGGGCGCGTAAAACAGAGAAAAGGAATGTCGTTTCTCTTCACGCGCTCTCTAGTATAGCCACATCTCATACCCCATGTCGTGGCGACCCTTCGTCGTCTGGAGGAGGAAAAAAAAACCGAGGAAATAAAATAATAAAAAAAAAAGGGAAAGGTGCGTTATGATATATTTGTAATCATGTTACTGAGAACGTGCCACTCCGTTACAACTGTTTCGGTATAACAAACTGCCGCTGGTGAGAAGGGCCCTTTCTCCTGCTAGAAAGAGGGGGAGAGAGAGAGAGAGAGAGAGCGCGAGGGAGGGAGGGGAGCGAGTCTTTCGATCGCTGAAGTACGCGTGAAACATTCGATGTTTGAAAATCGAAAGTTTACGCTATTTGAATTCTTTCATCTGACAGGTTAACAAGTGAGTACCTATTGAGATAGATAAATTTCGATTCTATGTATCAAATAATAATTAAAACCTTTATTTATTACTTGTAGAGTTTGTTTTTATATTTTTTACATTGATAAATAAGTTTGAAGTTTTTGGTCGATTGCTACTATGGGGGCATATTCGGAAGAAAAAGGAAAACGTTTTCACCAAGACGTGATGGATTTTATCGTTATTAAAGTTATCAGGGGCAATTTAACGAGAGTACGGTGAGAGATTACGTTTCGGGTTTGATACGAGAAAGTCCTTACGAAAATAAAAGAAGTAGGAAAAATATTCATTTTTAAACTTTGTTTATCAATTCTTTTACAGTTATAGTTTATTATTGATTATTATTCTTGAATAACAGTGATTTAAATGAAAAACTGAAGTCTGTTTAGTTGTTACTTACATTAAATGTTTGAGAAAATAGGTAATCTTACTTAAAATCCGAAACATCGTTCTGGTTTCTACAAACACAAACTTTATACGATGAAGCTATTTTTCAATTTGTTATATACGCAGTAAGTAATAAAAATTTCACGTCTAGAATCCATACTCAAAATTCGTGTTGACCAGTGTTTTCACTCGGAGCATTAATTTTGTATCGGTATTTAACATAGCCTAGGATATATTCCCGACCGGAGTGAAAGATTCACGGTGGATTCTGGCGAACTAGAAGATTCCGGGTTGGGGGGTTGGGGGGTGCGAAGGGCCCGCGGTGATACCCCGCCGGAGAGAGAAGCCACCGCAACATCGGTTCATCTCCGCATCGCGGATTCCGGAGTATCCCGCACGTCGCCCCGCCTTGTCCCCCGTCGAAAATTCACATTCCCGCATTACTGTCACGCGAGTAATTACGCATATCTTGGGTGGCAGTTCGCTGGTGTCGTCGTCGAGGAGTAAGAGAGGAGGAACGAGAGCGAAAGCTGAGGTTGGTTGGTTCGGCTGGTTTCCTCAGGCCCTTGGTGTGTACGTATAAGCGACGTTCGCTCGCTCGCTCGTTCGTTCGTTCGTTCGTTCGTATGGCAAATCGCTTCCACGAGAAGGACCGGGGCTAATAAAAGCCCACAATTACCTTGCGACTTGCCTTACGTTACGTTACGGCTGCTGCGCTCCCTGGCAGCTCAGAGGGAGGGGGGGACCATTTATCTTGATGGCGTCTCATGCCCGATATAATTCACCTCGGCAACAACACATTGTTGCGTAATGAGGTGTAAAACATTCCGAGATATCTGACTACCGCGGTAGGTAGGTAGGTACCTACCGAACCTTCAGACCCTGCCTGACTATCCGACCCTTCCTCCTACTCACAGAATCTCCTTCAACGAATTCCAGACCAAGAATTATAAGAGTCGAGAAAGGATGATCGTCCGTTCACCCATTGGTACCTTGAAATATCCCGAAATCCACCCGAAGTTTGTCGAAACTCGGATTATCTAACTGATTAACGATCTTTCCTCGAGGAATTCGTCTAGGCTGCATGGAAGGAGACCGGAAACGGTTTTATCGAAAATTGGGAAACAATGTCATCCCGTTTTTCGGTCGATCCAGATTAACCCTAATTGGTCACACTTCGATAGAATCGCATAACGGTTATACAGAGTGAAATTCACCTCAGCTATAGAAAAGTGATATCCTGTTTAAAAAATGAGTTCTGAGAATCTAGAAAAAAAAATGATCTAGGTATCGTTTAAGGATCGCAGGAAAAAGCTCTCTCTGAGTTTTCCTGAGCAATCTCTTCAACGAATCATTTTATCACATATTGTGAAGAATTTTTAATTCTGATCAATCGACTAATAGAGGATCGCACTGTGGTTGTATTCCTCTCTCAATCTCTCTGTCTCTCCTTCCATGGACGAATTGGCTATTCAGGGGAGAAGAATTTCGGCGACAAAATCTTGGTTATATTAAACCATTAATCGACCTTCCCGCATATATTAACCCCTTTTATCCCCGTACGTATGGAAGATAATATTTTGGGTATGTCTGCGAGGGTATAGGAAGAGATGGGGAGACAGCTGGGGAACACCGAGTCTGGAACGGGATCTCACGCCGCAACAATGCGGCATAAAGTAATTAACCTTGCAAGTATTTGAAATATGCCAAGAAACACGCTGACCATATTAATCTTGTCGGACGGGACAGGCATGCCGTTGTAGGTCCAGCTATGCTGCTGAGCCGACCCCCGTTATTCCAGATTTTCAAAGAGACCTTCCGAATTCGCACGGGCAACGTTTTATCGTCTCTTCGACGATTTGTTTCGCGAAATTAGTTGGAACGGGAAATCGGACGATGAGACGGGGCCTGAAATTTCGCTTTTTCGCACCTCTTCCCATTTCGTTCGGTGATTTGTTTACCCGTGTATACAAGAATTTTTCGCGTATTGGGCACACAACGCGGCAACCCCGCGTATAGAATTGAAAAGCAATCGAACAAATAAAACGTCAATATACAACGGGAAGAAAATGCAGCCGATGTCGAGCTACTTTTATATTCACCCCTAATCAAGTCGATCGGGTGTATTGATATGGAGTGGAGGAAAAAATAGGGGATGACTTCTACCCTCATAACTATCCATCGTTTGTTCAATACTTTCATTTCCTGCGTGCGTGCGTGCCTGCGTGCATGAGTGCACGGGAAATAGCTGCACGAGGTGAGTGTTTCCACACTTAGGTTAGAACTCATGATTTGGAAAATTGTCGATATTGTAATTTTGTCCATTTCCGTGTAAACGATTCGTCAACGTTTGCATTGGGGACATTTACAGGAATTTAAGTTAATTTTTTTCTCACGCGGTAAAAGTTGAACGAATTTTTAGGGGTTTTAGGTATGCATTTTTCACATTTTTTTTGGAGTATATTTGCCTCGTTAGATCGTGATTTAAATGTATCCGAGTGATGCACAGAGTGCAATTTTAACAGAGTTTAAAAAGGTGAAAATTTATTGCGCGTAAGTTTTCTCACTTAATATTTGTAGCACAGTATACAGATCTTTCTGGCTGAATCTATTTGCAAATTCCCACAAACTGTCATGATATTTTTTTCAATAGCTTCAGTTTGAAAGAAAATATATCATTTTTTAAACGTAAACTTTACGGTGTCTCAAAAAATTGAAAATCGATTTTTTTGCTATAAATGCTCCCTTAAACTCCCTTCGTTGTAGGTACAGTATATGACAGATTCAGTTTCACGGTTTGAGGATTTATTGTTTTTCGATTTATCAATCGCCGCAACCGATGCAGATGCATTTAGGACCCCGGTAGTAAAGATTTCTAAAAAATCTCGAGGAGTATTTTTTCCATAGAGCTTGTGTTGGTAATAATTTATCAGGAAAGTAATATTTTTCGGAGGGACTTTTGGTACCTACATCGTAGGGTTCTATAACAGCTCGGGGCATATGTGAATGGGTATATCCCACCACCGGCTGTAACGGGGTTCATGTATTTATTCATCGCCTGGGTATCCCTTTCCAGACATTTTCCACTTCCACTCCCGAATATCGTGGTCGGAAAAACTTGAATCATAATACTCTCGATGAAAGACTACTAACACGTCTCGAAGTCGTTGGGAGCTATTCTATAAAAGTTAAAATAAACTGCAATTATTTCTCATGATTGAAAATAACAGAATGGATTATTGAGTGCTGGCGAAAGCAGCGGGCTTTTCCGATTTCGAATTGAAGCGCTCAGCTCTCGTCCCTCCATTCCCTTCTCTCATCCCTTTTTCTCTCTCTCTCTCTCTCGCTCTCTCTGTTTCTCTTTACCTCTCTATCCTTCTCCTCCATCCCTAGTTCTCTATTATTCCGCAGCCATATTTACTCATCGGATTCAATTTCGATTCACTTACGCGATGATTTACGGGACGAAGAAGGCGTTGTTGTACCTGGTTTTCCCAGTGATTGAAATTTATTGGAGACGGTCGCTTCGGTCCTAAAAGGAAACCTGCAGCTCGCCCTCTCGCACGAGATATGACGCCGTACCATCTCACTCTCTCGATATCGTGTCTCACCTTTGAAAATTCGTGTACCTATGCATATGCGTTACATTATTCAAAATGTATCGTTAGCCTGTATTAAGATGAGTGTAGGTATGTAAAATTTGGATTTATCCTCTTCGCGTATATAACTTGAATATAAGACGAACCTGTTTTATTTATTTATTTTTTTTTTGCATTTTCCTCAGACTCATCGGAGCCGAATTAAAGCTGTTACGGTATCTCACAGAGTTCGCGTAAATCATAATACGGACTACAATGCATGGTACATTAGCTGACCCCCATAAGGAAAAAAGCATCAATTTTCAACGAACGGCGAACGGAACATATTACGACCCTCGGCTTTATTGGCTGGTATTGAATTTTTATCCTTTTTCTGTGCAAATACGAATCGCGTAGAGAGGCGAGTTTGAAAATGTGCAAGCCCCGTGAATACGGGGAAAAGGATACGGACGAAGAGCTCGAGTATTTCTTACGGCAGTTGAAACGCAGTTTGGAAAATAACGAAAAATCGAGGAATGATAGCCCGGGGGGATCGGGGGATGGGGGTGAAGAAAAGTAGACGAAATTAAACCGTTATACAGGGTGAAAAGTAGGTAAGTCTGATTCGTGAGTCTCGCGTTGGAAAATTTAAAGCAGCTTAGCCCACCTGTTATTTATCGTTATATCTTTGTCGGTTTATTCCGTCGTATATTTCCTCGGGAAAAGCCTCTGAAACGCGTGTTTCTCTATTCAGGGTGAGGCTATATAGCCGTCACAATTCAGAGACGGGGAGCTCGCGCTAACGTTGCGACGACACGTTGCAACATCACCATAACATAAAGGCAGCGCTCGCACTTTTACCAGTAACCCCCTGACTTTCAGCCACCTTATCCTTTACCTTCCAACGATGCGATATTCTCATGGAAAAATCAAGAGGTTCGGCGCTACTCGTATCTTAGTCAGGCGGAAGCCCAAGGCTATCGCAGTGTATATATGTTGTTTGTTTTTATTCTCAGGCTTTTTTTTTGTGCAGGAATTATACACGCAATAACCATTCCGCGGATTCTAAAAGCCAGGAATTAATCTGCCGTGGTAGAAAGTTTCCGAGGTAATCGAATATATAACGGCGCGGGCGATTTGGTTTGCAATTTATTATAACACCCGGGAGGCTTTTGGAAAATGAGGCACCTATACACGGGGTGAAAAACAGCAACGTGACGGCGACGACGGTGGCGGACCCACTCGGGAGTGTAAGCGTCGAGACGCGCCTCGACGCCCGTCGTCATGAAATTCCAATTTCGTGAAAATGGTAATTAATGCATTCATATTTTCGGTAGCTGAATCGAGGCCCCTGCATGCCGAGAAGCTGCGTTACGCTCACTTCGAACCCTCGAAAAAGACCCGGGCGAGTACCTATCGTTAATTATTCGAAATTTTCACGAATAAGGACGATGAGCGGCTGTTTCGAAAGTTAAGAAACTGCTGCGCTTTACCGACTCGAAGACGTCGTACATCGAGGGGTGGGGGGAGATTTTGGATAACTTTTCGACCAGCGATCTTCCGGCCTTTGAATTTTTATTCAACTCCGTCCGAACCGAAACTCCACCTCCCCATTATTCAACGGACATAAAGCAGCTCTCGCGAACCGCAACGAGATAACTCACGTCAATGATACTCATTTGGCAAAACAAAGCCCATGAAATATTCATACGTTGAACAAGGTACGTCAGTGTCTGTGTGTCCTCCTGTTTCGCCCTCTTTTACCCGTCGCGGTGGTGGTTATTGGACTCACGGGCCACGGAGATGGTCCTCGTGGTCCTCGTGGTCCTCGCGGTGCCGGTAGTCGGGGGATGGAATGGAATGGGATGGGATGGAATGGGTTGGGGGATGTTTTCAAGCGCCGAGGGACGCATGTGTGAATTCGCCCGCAATCTTACGCTAAGTGGAAAACCTGTCCAGCCTTTCACAGCGGCAGCTCTCACCGTCGTCGGTTCGGAATTCAAACGGCATAATTTTTATATCCTTTAGGTAACACCGCCACATGTGACCACTCTGATTTCTCTAATGACGGATTGAAAAAGAACTGCGACCTGTTTAAAAGACGTTTGTGATATCGCCTCGTCATTTTGTTACAAGCACAACTTGACTCACTCTCTTGCGGTGTAAGAATATCGCGGCAACCGATAGAGTCACACTTTACAGCCGACTGCTGACTCTCCATAAAGCACAGGGATTTCTATACGCCCTGACTTCTATCGTCGTAAATCAAACGTGAGCATATATCAGCCTCCGGGCGATATATCAGCGGCGTACCGCTCGTCTCCTTAACCCTCTAACCCCCATGCACCCTCTATCCTCTACCTATAGATGACACGCTCAGCCGATAGCCGATTCTGCTTCGCAGATCCTCCTCCTCCTCATCCTCCTCTTCGACAGTTCAAATTGCTTCCCACGATCCACACCAAACTATGTGTTTGAATTTGTTCGGGATTTGGAAGTAGAAGTGTAGCTAGGTATAAGGTAAGTGTACCAGTTATCGACATGTTTAGATTCAATCTTCGACCCCTAGAGGGTTAGAAACTAGAAATTTATTTTTTGGTCATTTTAGAACCAAGGATCAAACGGATACAACCAAGAAAGGTCAATAATTGGGACAGGGTCGATAACTGGTACTCTTACCTTTGGTGGAAATTGCAAAAAGAATTCGCCAACTCTCGTACTCGTGATTATTCAATGTGGTCAAAAAGTACATGCATTATCGATTACTTTCAAAGTTTGGCGGTCCGTGAAATGTCACGAAACCCTACGAGGTCCGGTGACATCTTTCCAGTCCCAGATGATCAAGCACTAGATGTGCGAAAGCGGATTCACGGCATATCCAAACATCGATATCGATCTGTGGTAACGTGAAACACGCCAGCCGATCAGTTGTTAGGTGTTTATTTCATATTTCTCGACAGGATTTCGGAGCGAGTCGCCGTTGACGTAGATGCTTTATTAGTAAGCCCGACGTGCGGTCGCGTATGTATGCGGGGGATGCAATTGGGAAAGGACTTGGGGGACCCATGTCAACGGAACAACGCGTCCTGAACCATTCACTGGGGAAGAGATTGTGTAACCACTAGTTGTTAGACGTAGCGGTGGCTTTTCGTAGCAGATATGCCGCGGTCCGTAGCAGCGGGGAACTGAAGTTTTAATTTCCACAACTGGTCACAGTCCAAGCTTCGAAGTCCTCGATTCGCCTCCGGTTCTTTCCGCCATGCAGACGGATAAGAACACTTGCGAAACGAACCGCCATGATCTTGGCGGGGAATCGATACTCCGGCACTTTGCATTTGCCTGGTAAATCCTAGTCCATTGATCCATCCATCCATTCATCCGTAGCATGGAACTTTTCTATTCGAACTTGTACATCGCGCGATAAAGCGACTGTTTTGAAGAGAGAGGTAAGCGCGAAGAGTATATCATTCGCCGGTGGAACATTTTTTAACCGAATCATTTTGCGGCAAAGTGGTGGCGAGCGAGTGAGTGAGTGATTTGCGATCCGGATTTAGCCTCCACAGGCGGAAAGCCGGTTATCAAAAATCCGGATCTCTCCTTTCCAATCCACCCTTCCGATCGGCCGATCTCAATTACACCGGAATAAAAGTGTCCACCCCGAGTTGAGTTATGCCTTCCAAGCCACATATCCGTGAACCCTGAATCCATCCTCGATTTTTTCGGGGCACACGTGGGAACGACACCAGGATTCGCTATCAACCCGTCGGTTCACCACCGCGTTGCGTATTTCATTCTCTCCTAACCTGTCCGCCAATTTTCAACAACTCTGCAATCATCGAGTCATACCAATATCCGAGATTGTGTGAAATCCTCGCCCGAATCGCGCCTGGATCGTTGCTGCTGGGAATCGTAGAACGGTGATTCCAAAAAGCCACTCAGACAAATTAGTCAAGGCACGGTATGTAAGCTCGGTGGTTGTTTCGCAGTTCTTACCCGTGTTACGGAGGCGCGGGTGCCCCCGTCCTCGTCCTCGTCGTCGTCTGCAATATTTATGCCCGGTTTTTTTTCATCCTCCTTTACCGCCGGAGCAGAATGGAAACAATATGTCACGGCTAGGGGAAAGTTCTTGTAGGCGGTCGGGCTGCGCTTGGCTGGCCTGGGCTGGTTATACCTCACCTTGCGCGTTAATATCATCTGCGATACGACCGACCTACGAGAGAACGAGAGAGAGAGAGGGAGAGAGAGGGAGAGTCGAATTTGCAGCTATGGGGGCAACGGAATGGAGTCATGATTTCAAATGAGAACCATGTTTTGTCCTCTCCTCCGTTTAACGAATCTCTAACACAAATCCTCCGCTATTGCAATCACTCAAAAATGATATGCAAAAAAAAAAAGATGGTGCATCGAATGATGTTAGGCAGAATAATTATATTATATTATTATTCGCACTTACAGCGTCGGTGGTTCCTCGGGACTCGGCGGTAAGATGGATGACGTTGCGGATGTCGGTCGTCTCGTCGTCGCCGGGGATCTGCCCCGGTCGTCCACCTGCGAAACAAAAATGCAAAAAGCCATGTTAAATTACAGGCCTTAGGAAATGACGGCGGGATATGAATTTTAGTATTATTTTTTTCCTTTTCCTCCAATTTATATCAAATAGAACGTAAATTACGTGTACATACGTATGTATTCGTTAATTTATTTTTCACAAATTATTTATATTACCCGAGGTGAATTACGTGAAAAAACCACGAGAGATAAAGAGAGAGAGAGAGAGAGAGAGAGAGAGAAAGAACGGGAAGGGGCAGGATTCGGCGAAGTAGCTCCCCTCCAGTAGAATCCGAACGAAAGGATTAAATACTTATTTTAAAAATGATTTATAATAATCAGAGGTGAATTATTGCCGAAAGTTTTCACTGCCGAGAATTTTACGAATACAGGGGCGGGTTTATGGCGAGACCTCCAAGCCTATACCGAGTACTTATATATAAGTGAAATTATGGAAATAACAGGAAATTCTAAGCAACAATGTACGAATATGAACGTAATATCGTACACGGCGAAAACCACGATAGTCGGAATTACATGTCCACTCGATTTCAAAATTTCTACTCGTGTGCATCGTTCAAGCCTTCGTCATGAGGGAAAATGAGGAAGTCGGTCGAGCACCGCGTTGACATCAATCCCATAACGCTATTCTGCATACTATATGGTTACAGATCTCCCAGCCCAAAGTTTGAAATTACTTGCCGCACTAAAAGTTGGATAACGGACTAAAAATTTAAGTTAATCAAATTTCCCAAACGGCATTTTAAAAAGGACAAATATACCTTCATTTTGCATATTTGAAAAGTTTTGTAAGATTTTTTCTATCCCCAGTATTGCATTTTTAGTAAAAAAAAAAAAAAAAAAAATGTTTTACAAGAAAGGCGTAATTAAATAACTATTGGGTTTCAGAGGAAATGTCAGGAGGGTAAAAAGATGCATAGGTTCACACTGGGGTAGCTATAATTGTTTCAGAATTTTTTTAAACATCATTTTAACAATTTTTCGGTGAGAGAAGACAAAATACCAAGATAACATGTAATACTGAGGCAAAAAAAAAAAAATCGTACCGAACTTTCTGAAAAACTAAAATGTAGGCTTAGATATCCTCTTGAAGTTTACTTTTGGCTACGAAATAGTCGAAAAACAACCATGTTCAAAGTAAGTACCGGCACCAAAAAAAAAAAAAAAAAAATCGTGAAGCATTTTCGAAAAATGAACAAAATGAAGGCATATTTGTCCCTTTCAAAACCCTGCTTGGGAAATTTGATTATCTTTATTTTTCATTCCGTTGTCCAACTTTTATCGCGGCAAATAATTTCGATCGGTGTAGCCAAACTTTTAGCCGACAGTGTACCTACGTGTAAAGCAAAGCGGGCCTAGTACGTCATATAAATTTTATTACCGTTTCATAAATCCGCATGACTCTAACAAAAAACAATTTGTTCCTTGGTCACAGGGGGATGATAAATCGAAGACACACTTGAAGCGTTTTAAACTCACCGAATATCGTTGATTTTCTTTTTCTCCCGTCGCGTCGGCTCAGTGTTCGGTAATCGGAAGCTCGAATTGACCTTTGGCCCGAATCTCACCCCCTCACATTGTTCCAACCCCTACGTCTCGCCCCTGACGGAACGTAAACGTCACCGACTCCATCCAGGGAAGGAGCGCGTGATTTACATTCCTCCGTCTCGACGGTGGAAAAATTCCGTCGCGATAACTCCCTTTGTTCCTTACTCCCTCTGCGGTCGGGCGAGCGCAGGGTGACGGTGTTCCGCAACCGATTCCAGCCGGGGCACGTTTCCTCCCCCTTCGTTTTTCAACCCCCCGCCCCCGAGCACCGCGTCTCCGACTAGTTTTCAGTTTATATTAAATTTTTTTTCTTGATTAAAGGCAACCGACGCCATGCACGATCGCGTTCTCCGCGAATTCTCCACGTGGAGGGTGGAGGTACCTCTACCTTTGTACAATAACCCCTCCACCTACCCCCATACATGTAATAACGGATAAACCTGACCGTATAATACTCGCCGCAGGAAAGAGAATGCAAATTCTTTTGCAAGTTTAGATACCGGTAGAGATTATAACTCAACAGGTTTGCAGAGGCAATTCTATTCCGAATAATTGACGTGATCAAGGAGCGAAAGATTCGGTTTTTTTGGAAAGCTCTGTAGATTGAAATCGGAACTTTAATGATTGTCGATTTTTTACTTTCGTGGGAGTATCGCGATCGATCGCTGCCGATTACGATTCCGCTGATAGATTCTACGAGTAAATCTTTACTTTGATCGATAAAAAAGAAAATCTCCGAACAAATCCGTGTCGTTACACTTCTCGAAGATAAACCGAACGCAGCCCCGTTGACGGATGAAAAAAAGAGGGAGGAGAAAGAAAATTTAACATCCTCAAGGAATTCCTATACATACAGACAGTTTGCGTATCAGCAAAGTTGCTTGATTGCGAGTAGCGTATTCGCTTTGTGAAATGTAATTAAAAGCGTAAATAATCTGAGCTGAATAAACTGGGCAGGGGTTGGTACGGTATGGGTCGGATCAAAGAACGACTCGACGTTGGATGTGCGGAGAAAACGGCGGATAGGTACGTAGGCACGTAAAACTACCCGCACAGGACGAAACACCCCCTCCTACCTTTCCGTATCCTCCGGCAGGACGCGTCTCGACGTTGGCGAACCCTCGATAAATATTTCTGCTAAGTGACCGGGGTCCCGGTCCTGGAGTCCAGGCTCAAAGAGTCGAAAGGTGGAATAAAGTGCCCTTCCTCTCTTTCATTTCGAGGGGCAAAAGGAAGACCGAAAAGGAGATCCTCTCGGTTTGTATTTGATGCAGGGTTTGCTGCTGCTTGCTGCGAGGACGGGTAAACAGACGCGATTTACCCGCGAGTCATGATCGTCGCGAGGTTTGAGGAGGAAAACTGGTGCAGGTTCCCACCATCCCCATCCCCATCCCTCTTGGGAAAATTTGAAAATTTCTTAATCTCGTTTCCATTGCGGGGTGATTTTCCCGCTGCAATTGCGGACGATATTTCTCAACCGATAGCTCGCGGTGCCAATTAAGAGGGACGACGCTTGTGGGTATCCGAGTAGAACTAAAGGGCGGCGGGTGCCGATGATGTATGTGGTGGAAAATACTGGGGGCAATCTGTCACGCCATCGACGCCTTCCAGTCGTCCTAACCCTCCACCCTTATGCCCTCGAGATCACAGCTAAGAAATCTCGACGGCGAGAAACCCGAATTAGTGAAACGTACACTGTAAAAAGAGAAGAAAAAAAAAAAAAAAAACACAATTTCGGTGTAAACTACATCTATGTAGAATATTTGACATCAATCTAACACTATCCGGATAAGTTCAAGTTCTGAATTGACCGCGAAAATTGTTCTATAGTAGTTCACACCGGCGGCCACGTTTGGTCAATTGCAACACCCTCAATTATATACAGTTTTATATCACGAATCACGTGCGGAAGGATTTAGATCGAGAAAATAAAATCTGATCGCTGATCCGAATAGTTTTTTTTTTTTTTTTTTTTTTTGAACAACGTTTTTTTTTCCTTTCTAACGTATTTTTGTGGGCAGACTGTGGAAATTGAAACTTATTCAATAATACCTCGGGGTTGTGATTCGCCTTGTCGAGGTATTACGCAAGGGCGCGAGGGAGAGAGAGAGAGAGAGAGAGAGAGAGAGAGAGAGAGAGAGAGAGAGAGAGAGAGAGAGAGAGAGAGAGAGAGAGAGAGAGAGAGAGAACGACTGGGGTGTTATTTCGGTATCGGCGAAAAAACATAATAAAATTTAACGGTCCGTCAGAGCTGCTCGCGTTCAACCACCGACTTTTGCAGGCAAACCCCGCTTTCGCAGCTTCCAGCCAATAAATATCGAGAACAGACGGCAACAAATCTCAAGATAAACACGCGTTTGGGTTGGGATTTTTTTTTTACGCTTGCCTTTCTTTTTCTCTCTTTTTTTTTTATTTTCTTTTTTATTTTTTTTTTTTTGCAGCTTCCACTCATCCTCTCAGCCCTTCGACCCTTAACTCCGCGGAAAAAGGGTTCTACCCGTTACGCGCACATTCCACGCATGAATTATGTCTCGTATGTAGGTATACGTATACACATATGTGTGTACACACGTGAAGGGATCCACCCCCCCCCCCCCCCCCCCTTCAGCCTTCTCAACTTGTGGGCGGTATTTAATTTTATTAAAACTCGACCCCCCACAGAAGCGGAAAAAGCAAAAAGATAGAAAATAAAGTGAAAAAAAAAAAGAAGTAAAACGAATACCAAATACAAAAATTAAATACGAAACACAGAATCCGTCCGGCTTTTTCTACGCAACGCGCCAGTCCCTTTACTTTGTCCCATTTACGGACAAAGGTTGAAGCAATTTGTGGAAATATTTTTACCGGCGACACGAGAATGTTTTTTTTTTTTTAATTTATTTCATTCCGCTTCACTCCCACCCCTTGGATTAGAAAATCGTCGGCAGAAATCGCGGAATGGTTTGCGGTTTGCTGATCGTGAATACCGAACTGGGGAACTTGAATGTTAGAGTGAGAGGTGGTGTGTATCCCAATAACCGTTAGGCGTCTTCATCTTACTCGCACAAACGTCATCTCCGGGATTAAACTCGAGTGGCTGCAATGCCGGCGATAGTAAGAGTATATATAAAGGGCCGTAAGCCGCCTCAGCCTCAGCCTTCCGACCGACATCCCCATTATCTTAACAAATCTAATCTCGCGGTGGGTGTTTATAAATGTCTTGTTTTCCGCGGGAATAGCGAGAGAGTATTTCTCTATTCTCTCGGGCGAGAAATCTTCCACCCCTTCTCACTATCTCTCTCTCTCTCACTCTCTCTCTTTCTCTCTCTTTCTCTCCTTCTCTCTCTTTATTTCACTGCCTCCTCGTAGTCTTCCCACTCTTTCTCTCTCCTCACTATTCTCACCCGCGAATGATCCGCCAGGGGAGAAACACGAACAGCAGGCGAACCGCTGTTCAGGTACCAAAACGAGTGTCAAGGTGCTCTTTATTCTGCTCGGATTAGGTGTCGACCCGAGTCCTCGAATTTACAAACTCTACTCCGATTCTCTTGATTTTTAACCTCCGGAAATTGACATCCACAAAAACTTATCGGTACATCGATGAGACTGGTGATTGATTTTGTGTGCGAACAAAACTCTGGCTCTGCGATGATCGTTCGATTGATTTTAAGTAATGAAGCTCGTCTGATTAGAATTTACTCATTTTTATAGTAAAATCGTTTGATCCCTTTCGGTACAACGTCTCATATATGACACATCTTTTCTTTTGAATCGGTTATTCGAGATTTATGTACAATTTTTGAGATGTCGCTGTAATTTTTATTTTTTTTTTGCTTGATTCGACTTCTAAGATGTAAATGTTGGTGTTTTAAGACGGATTATGATGATTCCGCGAATACAGCGAGCGCTGTAAATAAACAAAGTGTTGAAAATGCCACTTTTTAAAGAATAAATGTGATTGTGGGACGGTTATGGGGGACTAAAAAAATAGAACTCGGTAATCTTTGTTTATCGGGATCGCTAAAAACGAATCCGAAGTGAAAATTTCAAAATTCAAGACGGCGGATCCAATATGACGGACTGAAAATATAAAAATGTGATCCTATTCGCTCTTATTAGATCGACCATTTTGAATTTAAAAAAACGTCTCTAATCCGAGCCCATTTTTTAAATCAGCGACCGTGAGAACCCTTTCATACCCAATTTCAAGGAATTTGTCTGCAACGAAAGATCTACGCTTCACAGGATTAACGTAAATTTGCAATCACCTGATCCGTAGCTTGTTTCCTTTCGATATTCGTGAAAACTCGTTTCAACGTTGCGAATTTAATTTCACTGATCCATGCAGAACCTGAGCAAATGACTTTTCGTCAACGTTTCAGCTTTTTTTGCAGTAAAAGTAGTTTCGTTGCACGGGGAGGGGGTAGCGATCAGTTAAAGTTGATATTAATTTTCTATCACGTTGCGGCTACGCGGCCGGGGGGATTTCAGTTTGGATTTTGGGAATTCGCGAGCCGTAGCAATAAAGCGCTAAAGAGCAAGCCGCAGCCACAACCGGGTCCGACATACCAAGTAGCTCTAGGAGATCGAGGCAGGCTCAACAAGCCTCTGTTATTACAACGAGGGTTGGCGGCGGTGGATGCAGACTGGCAGTCAGTCGCCCAACCCCCGCCGCTAACTAGAGTGGGGTACGAGCCGGGGGTTGACGGGGTTTCGCGGGGGATGGGGTGGGGAGGTGCAATACGAAATCCCTTAAGAGCAATAATAAGAATCCTTTCTCTGTTGCTCCCGGATTCAGAGCGGAGGAGGCCCCTGGCCTCATATACATAAGAGAAGCGGGAACTTAATTTGAGGGCTTGTTGAGGGGGTGAACCTCCGAGGTCTACGAGACGGTTACCGTCGTCTCTCGCTGAGGGCTTGCGGTATAATCTCGAGCTGCGATGTTTCCTTATTTTATATCATTTTTTTTTTTTACTTTCTTTATATTTTTCTTATTATTATTCTTCTTCACCTTATTCTCATTGCGTATATTTTTATACCTGTAGTACGTATACGTATATATGTAAGTACATGTAGGTCTGTACATATGATACAATATACGTGCCACAATGTATATGTACACCACAGTCACTTCTTGTCCAATCGAATCTCACGATAACGCGGTATCGTAGTAAATAGTTGACTAAGTAACAACTTTGCCAATTTGTTTATAATACACGAAATTTCCCTGCATGCGTGTTGTTTTGCAAAGCGTTTTTTATTTCAACCACCAAGAGTAAAATCAGCAGTTTTTACATAAATTTTCAACCCTCATCTTCTTTGTTTTACAGATTTTAAACAAATGTTACACATATTTTTTAACCAACACTCTGAAACAGGTCTTGTTAGACCGAATAAAGTAGTATAAAGAGCTACGGACTCGGTTTCTCTGCGTATTTTCTTTTGCTTCGTCTTTCTTCAAAACCTCTACGATTATGACCAGGGATAATTAATTGGGTTGCCGTGACACCTTCGGCGTTTATAACATCCCAGTGCAAGCCGAATGAGACACGCACCTGTACCATCTCCTTTTGTCTCGTTTCAGGCGTAATTTGCACACAAAGTACCATGGTTCAGGGGGAAATATACGAGGGTGCTGCCTATGTGCTCGCACAGACATTACGTTAACGGCTTACCAGAAATCCCACGTGTGCATCGAATGGCACGAGATGACGAAACCTGAGCCATGAACCACATCGAGGCCTTGTTGTTACATCTACCTACTATTATTATAAGAGGACCGGATTAACCCGAGGGCCGAAAGTCAAGGTAAATATGAAAAATTGTAAGCAAGGAAGGAAGGGATGGATGGCTGTTGGATACCGGGCGGAGGGGGAAAAAATTCCAGCGGAGAGTGACACGGGAGACGAGGGTGTCGGCCCAGGATCCCATTAAATGGTAGTTTATTCGTGGGTCGGCTGGGACAGGTGTTCGCGTCACTCTTACGGCGTATTTAAAACGCATTCAAGGGGCGGCGGGGTGGAGAAGGAGACTTGCTGAACGAAACACGAAAAGAGTGTAAGAAAAGAAAAAAAAAATAGATAAATTTTCCACACGGTGTCTTGTTGACTTTAACTCCGCAGCAGGTTTATTGAAAGTAGGTTGAATACTTTAATATTGTTAGATGTGTATGTGGTGGGGTCGTCCTTAAAAGGTCGTTTTTGAATTTCGACTTACTCGTCTTCCAAATCAGCTCCAAATAATTCCCTAATTTTTTCAGATTTTTAGCTCAACTCTAATCCGTGCCCCAAAGAGGGTGGATTCCATTCAACTCTTTCAGGGGCACGTCAAATCTACCGAACGGATTCAGATGAAATTTGATTGGGAGGGGTTTCTCGGGTCGCTGATTAGGAATCTAAACTCAATGTTACAAAATTCAAAATGGTGGATCGAATATGGCAATATCGAGTGACTTTTGGGATTTTAGTCCAACAAATCGGATCCGCCACTTTGAATACTCAAATTTTGAGTTCAGATTCGTATAGTTAGCGATCCAAAAAACCCCCCTATACCAAATTCGATCTAAATCTGTTCATAAAATTTGATGCCTCCCCGAAAGGGTTGAATCCGAAAATCCGCCCTCTTTGGGACACGGGTTAGAGTTGAGATAAAAATTTGAAAAAAGTAGGTAATTTTTTTTTTTCAATTACTTGAAGCCGATTTCCAGGGTGAGCCGGTCAAAATTCAAAAATGATCTTTTCAAGGAGCACCCTAATATTGTTATAAATATATCACGTGCGTAAAAATATCACGTGCAGGTCGCGGAGAAGGAGTTGTCCGATTTAAATAAAGGAAAATGCTTTTGCAATTGTCTTCACGGGGAGTGAAATATTCAGGAAGATCGTTTCCCATGTGACCGGTAGCATCCTGCCCTTGTACATTACAGTACCTACCCTCTGTACCCCTCGTGTATTATAGCGATTCGGGGAAAGCAAAAATGCGAAACTTTTAATTCACCTCATTAATACGTATCCCTCCAGTTCTGTCTCTCTTTTTCTCTCATCTCCTCCCTTGGCTCTCCCTAATTTTTTTATGATCGTGGACAGGCTCTCTCGGCATTCATGACAGTTTGTCGTTTCTTCTGTTATTTTCTTTTTTTCAAAACCTATTCCAAGGAACTTCTCTTGTAGCTTGGAGAAATTTTTATCGCTTTTTCTAAGGGCAATCCGTTCGGTTTCAATATGGATACGTTGATAATTGAGGGGCTGCAGGTAGCCGCAGGTGGCTAAGTATTTCCCCTTGGTTTCTCATTTATTTCTCCAACAGCGCTTGGAGCTGAGACGGCAACTTGTTAAATAGCCATGAATCAGTTTATTTGAGGCGTATAGATGTACGTATAGTATATACATATATACCTATATGTTGAATCCATCAACGCTCTGGCTTGTCTCAATCAATTTCATAGATTTTTTTTTTCACTTCTTTTTCTTTTTCTTCTTTTACTCGCGGTCTTTCGGGAAAACGGGCCGCAAGCGGTAAGGGAGAATGAGAACAAGTCGGAGGGGAGGAGGCGGAGCGAATCTTTACCGTAAAGATTGATGTAGGGTAACGTTAACTATTCCCAACGGAACGATTTATCACGTCACTAATTCTGACGTCAAGTCGTATTATGCAAATATACGAATCGTTCAAAAAAATATTTATACTCGTCTTAAGAGGATTAGAAGAAATGAGGGTAAAAAATAATACTAGAATATCATTTTTTTTTTAAAGGAGTCGAGTCGTGATACTCGCAAAATCCTGACTCCTAGTTTCCACTGCCGAATAAACTAGAGAAAAATATTAGAAAAAAAAAAAAAAATAAAATAATAAATAAATACAGACACGCAACGACGAAGAGGGAAATATTTTCGCTCGGAATCGCATTCATTAGTTAATTACGATTAGCAGCGCTACCGACGAAAGAACAAAGTACCTATGGACAGAAGGTATACAAGCGAAAGGTAATGGCGGTGGGGGAATTTGAATAGAAATTAAAAATTCAGGCGCGTTGCATACATGCATAGATAATGGATACCCTGACGAAGGAATAAGAACGTCTCGCGGTAATAAAAAACTGTCACGTAGCCGGGCTGCGGCTCGAGCATGGCAAGGTAACAGAGAGGGGGTGGAGGGGGCCGAAGAAGGGAAAGAATACTGATTAATTATTCAATCTGGGTCGAGTGATTAGCATGCGGCAACGGCGGCGTCGGCCCTCTAAATAATGTAACGCACAGCGCCGCGACGCCCCGACGACCTGTAAGACGCAACCGCGACGCGGTTTCGTCGACGTCAACGAGCAGACAATAATCCGCTCGCTCCTCGGGTTCGCCAGGAATGACGAAACAAACAGGGATGTAAGATAGAAAATAATACGGGATAAGCGAATTTTTGGCGATCGGAATTCGAGGCAGTTATGTATAATCGCGGAATACTCGCAAAGCTCGCTTCTCGCTTTTCGCGGTTTTTTGCGAGGCCCCGTCACGTCGGACTGAAAGAAATCTTAATTAACGAGGCCATTGTTCTTACTCGAAGTAACGGAACGTCGGCTGCTTCTGGCTTTGCAGACGCTCTGTCCGCTCTTGCGTCTTTGCTTGCGGAATAATATCGCCACTTCTTTGTCTTACGGGGTAGAGAAAAAATTGGTGCAAATTGTGATATCTTCTCTTTGGATTTTATTTCTTTACATACGTATAGAGGAGGGTGGTTCTTAAAAGGGTCATTTTTGAATTTTGACTGCGTCGCCCCCCAATTCGGCTACACAGAATTCAAAAAAAATTTCCTCATTTTTTTTAGAGTCTTACTCAACTCTAAACCGTGCCCCAAAGAGGGTGGATTTTCGGATTCAACCCTTTCAGGGGCGCATCAAATCTACCGAACGCATTCAAATGAAATTTGGTATAGGGTGTTTTTTGGTTAAAAATTTGAAAATTCAAACTGCCGGATCCAATATGATGGACCAGAATCCCAAAGGTCACTTGATATTGCCATATTGGATCCGCCGTTTTCAATTTTGTAATTTCGAGTTGAAATTTGTAATCAGTGACCTCGAAAACCTGCGGGTACCGAGTTTTATCGAAATCAAATGACCTTTTGGATTTCGCTTCGTCATATTGTATCCGCCATTTTGAATTTTGAATTTTTAAGTTTCAATTCGTAATCAGTGATCCAAGAAATCTCCCTATACCCAATTTCATCTAAATCCGTTTCGTATATTTCATGTGCCCCTGAAGGGCTTGAATGGAATCCAGCGTCTTTGAGGCACGTGTTAAAGTTGAGATAAAAATGAAAAAAAATTAGGGAATTATTTTTAAATTATTTGGAGCTGATTTGGGGAGCGAGCCGGTCGAAATTCAAAAATTAACTTTTTAAGGACCACCCTAGCACATAGATATTGTATTCAGCAATTACACGCTTACATTTGCGTCTAATCATCGTATGTATTACGAAAATTTATATCCGGTGAAAGATTGATCGGTATAATTTTGACACAGTTGGCTCTGATCATAATCGAGAAAGCGTGGCCAGCTTATACCGAGTCGGGGAAATCAGGATTGATTTAATTAACACCGAAGTAAAATTTTCCCCGTTAATTAGAGAGAAAGTTGTAATTTTTCAAACTGCCTATACTTGAATCGAGAACCGCCCTCTTTCCTACTCTCCCTGCTTTCCTTACATACTATACTATACTATGTATATATATATATGTATATATATATATATATATATTGAGCGGCATGAAACGGAGAATGGTGAAATGGAATCGCGGAGGAGTGAACTGACTGAAAACAGTTTCCTGTGCTGCATTCTGCGGGAATCGCAGCTCTCGGCTAGCAGCTACGCTGTATAAAGCCAGGATCCGGACTTAAGGCGTCCTCCGTGAAAGCTCTCTCTGGAGGCTGAAGGCGACGCCGCCACCTATCCCGGTTCGCTGAGCGCCGGGGTAGTTTAAGAGTAAGAGAAAATGGCTGGATGGGGCTCAGTGCCGGGGCGAGAGGGGGGGGGGGGGGGGGTGGCGGTGGGGGAGGAGGAGGAGTTGAGCGTGTTGGAGTGTAAGTGCTAAGATCTGCGAGTGCATTAACATGCCCCGGAGGCAGGCTGAATACAACCCTTCTTACAGCCGGAGAGCTCAAGCTTAGACCGCCGTGGGCAGAAGGGACCCGGGATTTCTACTTAATTATATTAAAAATGTTTTATCCCCGAGCCTTTATTCTCGAACACCGCGCCGCCACCGCAAAAAGACCACGCTTCCAACCTGGATGGATAAAATCTCCCAAACCACAGCGTTGGATGGTCTTGTATTACAGGAGGCAGCGGCTGGTTGCCTTGTTTCGACCCTAATTTTCATCCAACGTCGGATTTTCCGTATCTGGCTTTCCAATTTTCACTTTTAATGCTCGATTCATCTTGAATCGTGATACGAGTACGAAAATACAAACGTTATTCTGCTCACAGTTCGATCTTGAGCTCTTATGCGCTATTTAACTTACAGTGCACTTTAATATTACGTTATGTAACAAGGGAATAAAGTCGAAGATTATTCCGGCCGGTGGGTTTACTGCCCGAGAGAAACATGCTAATTTGGATTTGCGGGAAATATCATCTCATATTTCCTATAAATGTGTTGAGTGGAAATGATACGCTACTTTCGTCCCGATTTTCAGTTAATTAAAGTTAACGTTATTAGTTCAGTCGGGAACAAAGGCTTCACTTTCGAGTCTCAAAGTTTTTTCTCACTCACGAAAGTTCAAGCGTCGAAAATCATTCCTGACAATTGACCCTCTGAGAATAAACAGAAGATCTGTCAGACCCTGTCCTCAAGTTTTGATTTGCTCACTATTTAACCATAATTTTCTTCAAACCTTTACCCAAATGATTGAAAAATTTCTGAAGAGGCGTTCGAACTACGTGGATTAATCCTACAATATTTGAGGAATATCAAAGAATTTTTTCAAGTCGAGTAGTTCTGAAATGGTAGACGGTGAAAAAAGCACACAATCTCACAGACCCGGAATGTCTACTCGATGATCGAACAATTACGTGCGTCACTCCGAAGGTTAAAGTCTCTCGGTCCTCTGACTCGACGAGTGTTTCGATACTTTGATCGATCCTGTCTGTACACATAGGTGTAATAAAAGGTAGTAATCGGGTGGCTTTACAGAGCGATAAAAAGGCCGTTTGGACGACGGGGAAACGGGGGTGGCTGCGTTATCCTGACACACACACACACACACACGTGTATATATATTTAGAGAGAGAGAGAGAGAGTGTTGGTTGGGCCGACTGCCCTCTGGCTGCCCTCTGACCGTGGCTGCTATCTCCACTCCCTCATTCCCACCTCGTGTAACGCTCTCGCGGCACAAAGCTCTTGATGGATGGATGACCACCGGCCGGCCCGTCGCGATGAACCCACCGAGTGACCACCTGTTGAGGGCCGCACGCATGCACGCGCACCTGCACCACCTACCCGCCCCTAGCAGGGCGTAGGTGTAGGTGTGGGTGTAGGGCCACTTTTACAGAGAGTCAAAACTAGCCAGCGTCCGGCACCGTCCCCCGATTTTATTGGCTTTCGATAAAGTTTTACCGTGCGGATTTATGATAGCGGGTGCCTCGGTTTTTTTCATGATTAAAAATTGCACCACGCGTCATCCCTTGGAGTTCCTCCCTCGCATACGTTCATCGATTTCCAATCTGATCGGTGCTCGGGTAATTAGATGACCGTTGAACCAACTCCTAGGTATACGTGAAATCCGATTCCTCGCTACATGCATCCGCGTATATCAATTTTTTGATTTCTCCGGTACCCCAGCGACGATTCGTTAAAAACACCGATTTGCTACGAATCCTCCACAGCAGTCATGTATTTTTCGTTCGCGTTTTGACGAATCGAGCTTATTCATCTCCGAGCGTTAATCAGCAGGTATGTATGTGTCTATCGGTTCAAACGGTTTGTTTACGTCGAGATAGCGACGGGGTGAAGTCGAGCTTCGATAAATCGAGTCTACGTCACGTCGCGCACTGTCTAACTGTGGGCAGTTAGACGTATACGTATCTACGTATATA